>NW_027142720.1:107500-117500 GCF_026170545.1 Melanerpes formicivorus
GGGAAGGCGGCACCGGCGCCCCCGGAGGGGACGGTGCCTCTCCGACCCTGGCGGGCCGGGCTCCTCCCGCGAAGGCCGCGGACGAGGCGGCCCGGCAACCCGCTGACGCGGCTAGTTCCCTCGCGTGCGCACGCAAGCACACGCTTCCCGACTCCACGCGGCCACAGAGGCCGGCTGGGGCTCCCCCGCCCCCGAGGCCGGCCCCTGGCTGCCAGATCCCGGGCACGATTCAGGCAGCAGCAGCGGAAGCGAGCGATACCGACACGCCCGGCGGGGAGAAGGCCCTCGTCTCTCTCCCCGCCTTGCCACGGGAGCACCGGGACGTGCTAGAGGAGACAGCGACCCGCGGAAGCGGGGCGCGCCCCCGGCACGCCAGGACCTTAGAGCCGGGGCGGCTCGCTCGGCAGCGGGCGGGGGTACGGGCCACAAAGCCGCCCCTCTCAGGCTAGAGGTTTCATTTAGGGAGGAACCCTCGGGGACCCCACCCGGGCAGGTGAGGCCTCACGCGCGGCGCCGCTTTTAGCCCCTTTTAACTTTCGCGACGCCGCCGCCTCGCTCTCGGCTCGGCCAACCCCCGCCACACGCAGCTGCTCGCGGCCGGCACCCGCGGGTACCCGGAACCGAGGACGACACCGGCGCCTCACGCGTTTTAGGACACCTGAAAACTCACGGGGCCACGCAGCAGTCACAAAGCCGGTTGCGGTAGACCGGTCCCCGAACCCTGCCCCAGCGCCGGGGGGGAGGTGGAAAGGGGAGGATGCGGCAAGGCACGCGCCGGGCCGCTAACGCCACGGCTCCCCCCCGCTCGAGCCGCTCGGGGCTGGGGGAACGAGGACGACACCTCACACGCGACGGGAAGCGAAGTGGAAAGGAAGACCGCCCTTGCCCTGCCGGCCGGGGGCCCTTTCCGACGCGACCCGAAAGGCCTCATCGATCAACAAGGACAGAAGGAAAGGAAGCCAGCGGAGGCCCCACGGCCTCGCTCTTCTGGGACAGACACAGCCACGCGCACCCGCCACCGCCCTCGGGAGCAGCCAGCAGGCACGGGGCTCGGCGTGCGGGCAACACGCCGGAGGAGCAAACGGGGCGCCCTCCAGAGATGGGGGGGGGGGCAAGCTGCACCGGGCCGCACCGGCTCACAGGGCACCTCTGCCTCCCCGAAATGTGGGCTTGCATTTTCCCTCAAGCTGCACCGAGTTACATCTCCATCACGGGGCGCCCCTCTGGAGCCAGGAGGAAGCCGTGCTGGGGCACCGGCTTGCCCTCCTCCCCCCATGCCGGGCTCCATAGCATACGAGTGGCCAGTCACCGCCGCTGGCTTTTCCCTTCGATGCCGTGCCCCCGCGGGCTGCGGCTTTGGTCATGGGGGGGAACCCCCGTGAAGAGGGTCCAGTGCTGGGAACTCTCTCTGCCCCTTACCGGGCTCTCTCTCGCCGTGCCTGGACGGGCTTGCTTTCCATTCTTGGTGGGACCGACGCCGGCACCACGTCTCCCCGGCTTTCTCTGCCCCCGTGCCCCACCGGGCAAACGTCGCTTCGGGGGTTCCACACTTCGGCAGTGGCCGGCGCCAGCCACTCGTCAACTTTTTTTCTTTTCCCCGCTTTCGTTGCCGAGCCCGGGCTGGGCTCTGGCTCACGGACGAGCGAAACCCATCCAACACCGCTGAGGGTGCGCCAGCGGCCGCTCCAAACCGCCGCGCCTTTGTTCGGCCCCGCGGGTCCCCTCTCTGACCCGGGCGAAAGCCACCGAGAAGCCAGACGGACCCCTGCCCAGCCGCCTGGCGGGTGGCTTGGAGCAGCCGCTCGGCAGCGCTGCCCTGGGAGTGCTCGGCGTCGCTTGTTCCCTCATATACGGAACTGGAGGGCCGTCAGCTCCGCGAGCGCACAACCAGCCGACCTCCGCCCAGCGGCAGGTCGCAGAAATCACGCCGGCTTGTACGATGACGTAGGCGGAGGCAGAGCGCAACAGCGACCCCTTGGCGACAAGCGCGATCTCCGCGGAGAGCACGTCTACTCGCCGAGGGAGAGCACGTCTACTCGCCGAGGGAGAGCACGTCTACTCGCCGAGGGAGAGCACGTCTACTCGCCCAGGGAGAGCACGTCTATTCGCCCAGGGAGAGCACGTCTACTCGCCCAGGGAGAGCACGTCTACTCGCCCAGGGAGAGCACGTCTACTCGCCGAGGGAGAGCACGTCTACTCGCCCAGGGAGAGCACGTCTACTCGCCCAGGGAGAGCATGTCTACTCGCCGAGGGAGAGCACGTCTACTCGCCGAGGGAGAGCACGTCTACTCGCCGAGGGAGAGCACGTCTACTCGCCCAGGGAGAGCACGTCTACTCGCCCAGGGAGAGCACGTCTACTCGCCCAGGGAGAGCACGTCTACTCGCCCAGGGAGAGCACGTCTACTCGCCCAGGGAGAGCACGTCTACTCGCCCAGGGAGAGCACGTCTACTCGCCGAGGGAGAGCACGTCTACCCGCCGAGGGAGAGCACGTCTACTCGCCCAGGGAGAGCACGTCTACTCGCCGAGGGAGAGCACGTCTACTCGCCGAGGGAGAGCACGTCTACTCGCCGAGGGAGAGCACGTCTACTCGCCGAGGGAGAGCACGTCTACTCGCCCAGGGAGAGCACGTCTACTCGCCCAGGGAGAGCACGTCTACCTCCCGCCTGAGGGAGAGCACGGGGGGGGGGGGACAAAGACAGGCGGCAGCAGCTTCGGTGAACGTCACCCGGGAGGCGACCGGGGCTGTCCCGGGGCAGTCCCGGGAAGCCGGCGTCCGACACAGGGAACCGTCAGCTGCCGGACCGGGGCGAATCCCCGCGGCCACGGCAGGGGTGGGGGCTCGAAGACAGCCGGCAGTCGCCTCGGTGAACGTCACCCGGCCGGCGACCGCGGCCGTTCCGGGGCCGTCCCGGGAAGCCTGCGACAGGCACGGGGTCCCAGCCGCGGCCGGACCGACTCGAAGCCCCGCGGCCCCGGCACGGGGGAGGCCCAAAGACTGGCGGCAGCCGCTTCGCTGAACGTCACCCGGCCGGCGACCGGGGCCGTCCCGGGGCTGTCCCGGGATGCCGGCTTCCGGCACGGGGTCCCGGCCGCGGCCGGAGCGGCTCGAATCCCCGCGGTCCCGGCAGCAGCCGGAGCCGCTCGCCGTTCGGGCTCCCGGCACCCTACGGATCCGCCGACTCGTTCGCGGGCGGCGGGGGGAGGCAGTGAAGGAGGTGCGGGCAGAAGCGGCAGCGGAGGCGGAGGGGGGGGGGGCTCGAAGACAGCCGGCAGCCGCTTCGGAGAACGTCACCCGGCCGGCGACCGCGGCCGTTCCGGGGCCGTCCCGGGAAGCCTGCGACAGGCACGGGGTCCCGGCCTCGGCCGGACCCGCACTGGATGCCGCCGCCTCGGGCTCTCGGGACGGTATGGATCCGCCGACTCGTTCGCCGGCGGCGGGGGGAGGCAGTGGAGGGGGTGCGGGGAGAAGCGGCAGCGGAGGCGGAGGGGGGGGGGGGCTCGAAGACAGCCGGCAGCCGCTTCGGTGAACGTCACCCAGGAGGCGATCGGGGCCGTCCCGGGGCCGTCCCGGGATGCTGGCTTCCGCCACGGGGTCCCGGCCGCGGCCGGAGCGGCTCGAATCCCCGCGGTCCCGGCAGCAGCCGGAGCCGCTCGCCGTTCGGGCTCCCGGCACCCTACGGATCCGGCGACTCGTTCGCCGGCGGCGGGGGGAGGCAGTGGAGGGGGTGCGGGCAGAAGCGGCAGCGGAGGCGGAGGGGGGGGGGGCTCGAAGACAGCCGGCAGCCGCTTCGGTGAACGTCACCCGGCCGGCGACCGGGGCCGTCCCGGGGCTGTCCGGGGATGCCGGCTTCCGGCACGGGGGTCCCGGCCGCGGCCGGAGCGGCTCGAATCCCCGCGGTCCCGGCAGCAGCCGGAGCCGCTCGCCGTTCGGGCTCCCGGCACCCTACAGATCCGGCGACTCGTTCGCGGGCGGCGGGGGGAGGCAGTGGAGGGGGTGCGGGCAGAAGCGGCAGCGGAGGCGGAGGGGGGGGGGGGGGGGCTCGGAGACAGCCGTCAGCCGCTTCGGTGAACGTCACCCGGGAGGCGACCGGGACCGGCCCGGGAAGCCATCGTCCGGCCCCGGATCCCGGCCGCGGCCGGACCGGCTCGAAGCCCCGCGGCCCCGGCACGGGGGAGGCCCAAAGACTGGCGGCAGCCGCTTCGCTGAACGTCACCCGGCCGGCGACCGGGGCCGTCCCGGGGCCGTCCCGGGATGCCGACTTCCGGCACGGGGTCCCCGGCCGCGGCCGGAGCGGCTCGAAGCCCCGCGGTCCCGGCAGCAGCCGGAGCCGCTCGCCGTTCGGGCTCCCGGCACCCTACGGATCCGCCGACTCGTTCGCCGGCGGCGGGGGGAGGCAGTGGAGGGGGTGCGGGCAGAAGCGGCAGCGGAGGCGGAGGGGGGGGGGGGCTCGAAGACAGCCGGCAGCCGCTTCGGTGAACGTCACCCGGCCGGCGACCGGGGCCGTCCCGGGGCTGTCCGGGGATGCCGGCTTCCGGCACGGGGTCCCGGCCGCGGCCGGAGCGGCTCGAATCCCCGCGGCCCCGGCAGCAGCCGGAGCCGCTCGCCGTTCGGGCTCCCGGCACCCTACAGATCCGGCGACTCGTTCGCCGGCGGCGGGGGGGAGGCAGTGGAGGGGGTGCGGGCAGAAGCGGCAGCGGAGGCGGAGGGGGGGGGGGGGCTCGAAGACAGCCGGCAGCCGCTTCGGTGAACGTCACCCGGGAGGCGACCGGGACCGGCCCGGGAAGCCATCGTCCGGCCCGGGATCCCGGCCGCGGCCGGACCGGCTCGAAGCCCCGCGGCCCCGGCACGGGGGAGGCCCAAAGACTGGCGGCAGCCGCTTCGCTGAACGTCACCCGGCCGGCGACCGGGGCCGTCCCGGGGCCGTCCCGGGATGCCGGCTTCCGGCACGGGGGTCCCGGCCGCGGCCGGAGCGGCTCGAATCCCCGCGGTCCCGGCAGCAGCCGGAGCCGCTCGCCGTTCGGGCTCCCGGCACCCTACGGATCCGCCGACTCGTTCGCCGGCGGCGGGGGGAGGCAGTGGAGGGGGTGCGGGCAGAAGCGGCAGCGGAGGCGGAGGGGGGGGGGGGCTCGAAGACAGCCGGCAGCCGCTTCGGTGAACGTCACCCGGCCGGCGACCGGGGCCGTCCCGGGGCTGTCCGGGGATGCCGGCTTCCGGCACGGGGGTCCCGGCCGCGGCCGGAGCGGCTCGAATCCCCGCGGTCCCGGCAGCAGCCGGAGCCGCTCGCCGTTCGGGCTCCCGGCACCCTACAGATCCGGCGACTCGTTCGCCGGCGGCGGGGGGAGGCAGTGGAGGGGGTGCGGGCAGAAGCGGCAGCGGAGGCGGAGGGGGGGGGGGGGCTCGAAGACAGCCGGCAGCCGCTTCGGTGAACGTCACCCGGGAGGCGACCGGGACCGGCCCGGGAAGCCATCGTCCGGCCCGGGATCCCGGCCGCGGCCGGACCGGCTCGAAGCCCCGCGGCCCCGGCACGGGGGAGGCCCAAAGACTGGCGGCAGCCGCTTCGCTGAACGTCACCCGGCCGGCGACCGGGGCCGTCCCGGGGCCGTCCCGGGATGCCGGCTTCCGGCACGGGGGTCCCGGCCGCGGCCGGAGCGGCTCGAATCCCCGCGGCCCCGGCAGCAGCCGGAGCCGCTCGCCGTTCGGGCTCCCGGCACCCTACAGATCCGGCGACTCGTTCGCCGGCGGCGGGGGGAGGCAGTGGAGGGGGTGCGGGGAGAAGCGGCAGCGGAGGCGGAGGGGGGGGGGGGCTCGAAGACAGCTGGCAGCCGCTTCGGTGAACGTCACCCGGGAGGCGACCGGGACCGGCCCGGGAAGCCATCGTCCGGCCCGGGATCCCGGCCGCGGCCGGACCGGCTCGAAGCCCCGCGGCCCCGGCACGGGGGAGGCCCAAAGACTGGCGGCAGCCGCTTCGCTGAACGTCACCCGGCCGGCGACCGGGGCCGTCCCGGGGCCGTCCCGGGATGCCGGCTTCCGGCACGGGGTCCCGGCCGCGGCCGGAGCGGCTCGAAGCCCCGCGGCCCCGGCAGCAGCCGGAGCCGCTCGCCGTTCGGGCTCCCGGCACCCTACGGATCCGGCGACTCGTTCGCCGGCGGCGGGGGGAGGCAGTGGAGGCGGTGCGGGGGAGAAGCGGCAGCGGAGGCGGAGGGGGGGCGGGGGGGACGATAGTGGCGGGGGGCGGGGGGGTGCTCGAAGGCAGCCGGCAGCCGGTTCGGTGAACATTCGCCGGGGCGGGGGGGGCGACCTGTCCGTGCCCGGGGCAGCCCCGGGAAGCCGGCAGCCAGCACGGGGGTCCCGGCAGCACCTGTTCCCTGCCCTGGGACTTGCCGTGCCCGGCGGCCGGTTGCCGGGTGGGGGGAGCGATGAGAGGCGGGGCGCAGCGGCCGGGGCAGCGCCGGGCCGCAGCGGGGGGCTGGGCGGGTGGGGTAGGCGTCGAGCGGCAAGCCCTCGGCTGCAGCGAATGTTCGGCGGTGCGGGGGGGGGGGGGGACGGGACGACACGTTGGGGGCGCCGAGTCCGAGCCACCCCCGGCCCCAGGGGCGGCCGGAGGGGGAGGCCGGTGCCTGGCCCTGGGAGCTGCTGGGCGCCGGATGGCCGAGGGTGCGTCAGAAGCCGCCCGAGCGGTCGAGCAGGTCCTCCAGAAAGGCCTAGGGTGGCTTCGAGGGCCCCGGGAGCAGTCGAGGGAGGCCTCCAGGCAGGTCTGGAGTGGATGGGAGGCCTTCCAAAGCAGACAAGGGAGGCTGCCAGCGGGGCCTAGGCTGGCACTGCAGCCTGTAAATGGTTGGGGGGGGGGCCTCTGGTGCGGCCTGGAGTCTCTGGGTGGCGTCCAGAGAGGTGCAAAAGATCCTCTGGTGCGGCCTGTGGTGGCGGAGAAGCCTGCAGAGCGTGCGGGGGAGGCTTCTGCTGCGGCCTGGGGTGGCTGAGAAGCCTGCAGAGCGTGCGGGGGAGGCTTCTGTTGCGGCCTGGGGTGGGTCGGAAGCCTGCAGAGCATGCGGGGGAGGCTTCTGCTGCGGCCTGGGGTGGCTGAGAAGCCTGCAGAGCGTGCGGGAGAGGCTTCTGCTGCGGCCTGGGGTGGCTGAGAAGCCTGCAGAGCGTGCGGGAGAGGCTTCTGTTGGGGCCTGGGGTGGGTCGGAAGCCTGCAGAGCGTGCGGGAGAGGCTTCTGTTGGGGCCTGGGGTGGCTGAGAAGCCTGCAGAGCGTGCGGGGGAGGCTTCTGGTGCGGCCTGGGGTGGCTGAGAAGCCTGCAGAGCGTGCGGGGGAGGCTTCTGGTGCGGCCTGGGGTGGCTGAGAAGCCTGCAGAGCGTGCGGGGGAGGCTTCTGGTGCGGCCTGGGGTGGCTGAGAAGCCTGCAGAGCGTGCGGGGGAGGCTTCTGGTGCGGCCTGGGGTGTGACGGAAGCCTGCAGAGCGTGCGGGGAGAGGCTTCTGCTGCGGCCTGGGGTGGGTCGGAAGCCTGCAGAGCGTGCGGGAGAGGCTTCTGTTGCGGCCTGGGGTGGGTCGGAAGCCTGCAGAGCGTGCGGGAGAGGCTTCTGCTGCGGCCTGGGGTGGGTCGGAAGCCTGCAGAGCGTGCGGGAGAGGCTTCTGCTGCGGCCTGGGGTGGCTGAGAAGCCTGCAGAGCGTGCGGGAGAGGCTTCTGGTGCGGCCTGGGGTGGCTGAGAAGCCTGCAGAGCGTGCGGGAGAGGCTTCTGCTGCGGCCTGGGGTGGCTGAGAAGCCTGCAGAGCGTGCGGGAGAGGCTTCTGCTGCGGCCTGGGGTGGCTGAGAAGCCTGCAGAGCGTGCGGGAGAGGCTTCTGCTGTGGCCTGGGGTGGCTGAGAAGCCTGCAGAGCGTGCGGGAGAGGCTTCTGGTGCGGCCTGGGGTGGCTGAGAAGCCTGCAGAGCGTGCGGGAGAGGCTTCTGGTGCGGCCTGGGGTGGCTGAGAAGCCTGCAGAGCGTGCGGGAGAGGCTTCTGCTGTGGCCTGGGGTGGGTCGGAAGCCTGCAGAGCGTGCGGGGGAGGCTTCTGGTGCGGCCTGGGGTGGGTCGGAAGCCTGCAGAGCATGCGGGGGAGGCTTCTGCTGCGGCCTGGGGTCTCTGGGTGGCCTCTAGAGAGGTGCAAAAGACCCTCTGGGTTGGGCTGGGGTGGCTCTTGGACCCCTGCCACACAGTGGGGAGAGGCCTCCGGCCCGCCACCTGTGTCCCTGTGTGCCTGAGTGCCTGTGTCCCTGTGTCCCTGTGTCCCTGTGTCCCTGTGTCCCTGTGTCCCTGAGTGCCTGAGTGCCTGAGTGCCTGTGTCCCTGTGTCCTTGTGTCCCTGTGTCCCTGTGTCCCTGAGTGCCTGAGTGCCTGTGTCCCTGTGTCCCTGTGTCCCTGAGTGCCTGAGTGCCTGAGTGCCTGTGTCCCTGTGTCCTTGTGTCCCTGTGTCCCTGTGTCCCTGTGTGCCTGAGTGCCTGTGTCCCTGTGTCCCTGTCTGTGTACCTGTGTGCGAGAGTGTCCGGCACGCCACCCAGCGGCGGCGGGCAAGCAGGTAGGCGGGTGGGCGGGCCGGCGAGGGCGAGGGCCAGTGTGAGTTTGGGGGGTGGGAGGGGAGGCGGCAGCTGGAAGCGTCAGAGGAGGGGGCGTGGCTCCGGCTGGCCCCGGGAGCAGGTTCCCGGGACCGGGACCGGCTGGACCCGGCGGGTGGTTGATCCCGGGGCGGGGGGCAGAGGCGGCGGGAAGCGGCAGCTGCGTGTGCGGCGGGGGGGGTGGAGGGCGAACCGCGGCGGGAAGCGGATGCTTCAGAGCAGGTTACGGGGGCGGGGACGGACGACACCACCTGTCCCCGCCCCGGGACGGGCTGGACCCGGCGCCCTGGACCCGGCGCCGTGTACCCGCCGCCGCCCCCGCCGCCGCCCCCCTCCGCCACCCCGGGACCCCGACGTTTTTTGGCGCCCGCGCCTTTTTTTGCTCCCCGCCTGCCCGCGCTGCCCCGGGCCCTCCCCCGGGGCGGGGCGGGAGGGAGGGACGGACGGACGGGTAGCCGGGGATCTCCGAGCGCGCGCCACCAGACCGAGGCGGGGTCCCGGCGGCGGCGGCGGCGGCGGCGGCGGCGGCAGCAAGCGACGGCGGGGGGGGGCAGGCTAGGGAGAGAGGGGGAGCGGCATGCGGTAGGGCTGGGGGGTTTGTTTCGGGGGGGAGGGGTGGGGGGGGGGTGGCAGCGGTCAGCGAGAGCGGGGAGAGGGGGAGCGGCATGCGGTAGGGCTGGGGTGTTTTTGGGGTGGGGGCGTTGGGGGGATTAGCGGGCGGGCGGGCAGCCGAGCCAAGCGGCAAGCCGGGGGGGCGGGCGAGGGCGGCTTTAGGGCCGGAGGAGCGGAGCGCAACCTCCCCCGTGCAGGCTCCAGCGTGGAGAGCAGCAAGTTTTTGGGGACGGGGGACGACGGACGGGAGGGGCAGCGGCGAGAGGCTAGCTGCGGCAAGGGGCACCGGCACGGCCGCCCTAACAGCGCCGCCTCGGTCGCAGGGGTTAGAGAGCAGCCGGGCAGCCCGGGAGGGAAGCGGCAGCCCGCGAAGGGGGGAAGGGGGGGCTCCGCGCAAACCGCTAACGGGAGCCGGGGGGTGTGGGGAGCTGGGGGTGGCAGCAGCGGCAAGAGGCAACGTCGGGAGGGGGGGCTCCGCGCAAACCGGTAACGGGGGCCGGGGGGTGTGGGGGGGGCGGTGGCGGCCGCGGCAAGAGGCAACGGCAGGCGGGGGGGCTCCGCGCAAACCGGCAGCGGGGGGGGGGGGGGCGGGGGGTAGCGGCAAGAGGCAACGGCGGGAAGGGGGGGCTCCGCGCAAACCGCTAACGGGAGCCGGGGGGTGTGGGGAGCTGGGGGGTGGCAGCAGCGGCAAGAGGCAACGTCGGGAGGGGGGGCTCCGCGCAAACCGGTAACGGGGGGCCCGGGGGTGTGGAGGGGGCGGTGGTGGCCGCGGCGAGAGGCAACGGCAGGCGGGGGCGCT
>NW_027142720.1:130000-140000 GCF_026170545.1 Melanerpes formicivorus
GGGCCGGGCTCCTCCCGCGAAGGCCGCGGACGAGGCGGCCCGGCAACCCGCTGACGCGGCTAGTTCCCTCGCGTGCGCACGCAAGCACACGCTTCCCGACTCCACGCGGCCACAGAGGCCGGCTGGGGCTCCCCCGCCCCCGAGGCCGGCCCCTGGCTGCCAGATCCCGGGCACGATTCAGGCAGCAGCAGCGGAAGCGAGCGATACCGACACGCCCGGCGGGGAGAAGGCCCTCGTCTCTCTCCCCGCCTTGCCACGGGAGCACCGGGACGTGCTAGAGGAGACAGCGACCCGCGGAAGCGGGGCGCGCCCCCGGCACGCCAGGACCTTAGAGCCGGGGCGGCTCGCTCGGCAGCGGGCGGGGGTACGGGCCACAAAGCCGCCCCTCTCAGGCTAGAGGTTTCATTTAGGGAGGAACCCTCGGGGACCCCACCCGGGCAGGTGAGGCCTCACGCGCGGCGCCGCTTTTAGCCCCTTTTAACTTTCGCGACGCCGCCGCCTCGCTCTCGGCTCGGCCAACCCCCGCCACACGCAGCTGCTCGCGGCCGGCACCCGCGGGTACCCGGAACCGAGGACGACACCGGCGCCTCACGCGTTTTAGGACACCTGAAAACTCACGGGGCCACGCAGCAGTCACAAAGCCGGTTGCGGTAGACCGGTCCCCGAACCCTGCCCCAGCGCCGGGGGGGAGGTGGAAAGGGGAGGATGCGGCAAGGCACGCGCCGGGCCGCTAACGCCACGGCTCCCCCCCGCTCGAGCCGCTCGGGGCTGGGGGAACGAGGACGACACCTCACACGCGACGGGAAGCGAAGTGGAAAGGAAGACCGCCCTTGCCCTGCCGGCCGGGGGCCCTTTCCGACGCGACCCGAAAGGCCTCATCGATCAACAAGGACAGAAGGAAAGGAAGCCAGCGGAGGCCCCACGGCCTCGCTCTTCTGGGACAGACACAGCCACGCGCACCCGCCACCGCCCTCGGGAGCAGCCAGCAGGCACGGGGCTCGGCGTGCGGGCAACACGCCGGAGGAGCAAACGGGGCGCCCTCCAGAGATGGGGGGGGGGGGCAAGCTGCACCGGGCCGCACCGGCTCACAGGGCACCTCTGCCTCCCCGAAATGTGGGCTTGCATTTTCCCTCAAGCTGCACCGAGTTACATCTCCATCACGGGGCGCCCCTCTGGAGCCAGGAGGAAGCCGTGCTGGGGCACCGGCTTGCCCTCCTCCCCCCATGCCGGGCTCCATAGCATACGAGTGGCCAGTCACCGCCGCTGGCTTTTCCCTTCGATGCCGTGCCCCCGCGGGCTGCGGCTTTGGTCATGGGGGGGAACCCCCGTGAAGAGGGTCCAGTGCTGGGAACTCTCTCTGCCCCTTACCGGGCTCTCTCTCGCCGTGCCTGGACGGGCTTGCTTTCCATTCTTGGTGGGACCGACGCCGGCACCACGTCTCCCCGGCTTTCTCTGCCCCCGTGCCCCACCGGGCAAACGTCGCTTCGGGGGTTCCACACTTCGGCAGTGGCCGGCGCCAGCCACTCGTCAACTTTTTTTCTTTTCCCCGCTTTCGTTGCCGAGCCCGGGCTGGGCTCCGGCTCACGGACGAGCGAAACCCATCCAACACCGCTGAGGGTGCGCCAGCGGCCGCTCCAAACCGCCGCGCCTTTGTTCGGCCCCGCGGGTCCCCTCTCTGACCCGGGCGAAAGCCACCGAGAAGCCAGACGGACCCCTGCCCAGCCGCCTGGCGGGTGGCTTGGAGCAGCCGCTCAGCAGCGCTGCCCTGGGAGTGCTCGGCGTCGCTTGTTCCCTCATATACGGAACTGGAGGGCCGTCAGCTCCGCGAGCGCACAACCAGCCGACCTCCGCCCAGCGGCAGGTCGCAGAAATCACGCCGGCTTGTACGATGACGTAGGCGGAGGCAGAGCGCAACAGCGACCCCTTGGCGACAAGCGCGATCTCCGCGGAGAGCACGTCTACTCGCCGAGGGAGAGCACGTCTACTCGCCCAGGGAGAGCACGTCTACTCGCCCAGGGAGAGCACGTCTACTCGCCGAGGGAGAGCACGTCTACTCGCCGAGGGAGAGCACGTCTACTCGCCGAGGGAGAGCACGTCTACTCGCCCAGGGAGAGCACGTCTACTCGCCCAGGGAGAGCACGTCTACTCGCCCAGGGAGAGCACGTCTACTCGCCCAGGGAGAGCACGTCTACTCGCCCAGGGAGAGCACGTCTACTCGCCCAGGGAGAGCACGTCTACTCGCCCAGGGAGAGCACGTCTACTCGCCGAGGGAGAGCACGTCTACTCGCCGAGGGAGAGCACGTCTACTCGCCCAGGGAGAGCACGTCTACTCGCCGAGGGAGAGCACGTCTACTCGCCGAGGGAGAGCACGTCTACTCGCCGAGGGAGAGCACGTCTACTCGCCGAGGGAGAGCACGTCTACTCGCCCAGGGAGAGCACGTCTACTCGCCCAGGGAGAGCACGTCTACCTCCCGCCTGAGGGAGAGCACGGGGGGGGGGGACAAAGACAGGCGGCAGCAGCTTCGGTGAACGTCACCCGGGAGGCGACCGGGGCTGTCCCGGGGCAGTCCCGGGAAGCCGGCGTCCGACACAGGGAACCGTCAGCTGCCGGACCGGGGCGAATCCCCGCGGCCACGGCAGGGGTGGGGGCTCGAAGACAGCCGGCAGTCGCCTCGGTGAACGTCACCCGGCCGGCGACCGCGGCCGTTCCGGGGCCGTCCCGGGAAGCCTGCGACAGGCACGGGGGTCCCAGCCGCGGCCGGACCGACTCGAAGCCCCGCGGCCCCGGCACGGGGGAGGCCCAAAGACTGGCGGCAGCCGCTTCGCTGAACGTCACCCGGCCGGCGACCGGGGCCGTCCCGGGGCTGTCCCGGGATGCCGGCTTCCGGCACGGGGTCCCGGCCGCGGCCGGAGCGGCTCGAATCCCCGCGGTCCCGGCAGCAGCCGGAGCCGCTCGCCGTTCGGGCTCCCGGCACCCTACGGATCCGCCGACTCGTTCGCGGGCGGCGGGGGGAGGCAGTGAAGGAGGTGCGGGCAGAAGCGGCAGCGGAGGCGGAGGGGGGGGGGGGCTCGAAGACAGCCGGCAGCCGCTTCGGAGAACGTCACCCGGCCGGCGACCGCGGCCGTTCCGGGGCCGTCCCGGGAAGCCTGCGACAGGCACGGGGTCCCGGCCTCGGCCGGACCCGCACTGGGTGCCGCCGCCTCGGGCTCTCGGGACGGTATGGATCCGCCGACTCGTTCGCCGGCGGCGGGGGGAGGCAGTGGAGGGGGTGCGGGGAGAAGCGGCAGCGGAGGCGGAGGGGGGGGGGGGCTCGAAGACAGCCGGCAGCCGCTTCGGTGAACGTCACCCAGGAGGCGATCGGGGCCGTCCCGGGGCCGTCCCGGGATGCTGGCTTCCGCCACGGGGTCCCGGCCGCGGCCGGAGCGGCTCGAATCCCCGCGGTCCCGGCAGCAGCCGGAGCCGCTCGCCGTTCGGGCTCCCCGGCACCCTACGGATCCGGCGACTCGTTCGCCGGCGGCGGGGGGAGGCAGTGGAGGGGGTGCGGGCAGAAGCGGCAGCGGAGGCGGAGGGGGGGGGGGCTCGAAGACAGCCGGCAGCCGCTTCGGTGAACGTCACCCGGCCGGCGACCGGGGCCGTCCCGGGGCTGTCCGGGGATGCCGGCTTCCGGCACGGGGTCCCGGCCGCGGCCGGAGCGGCTCGAATCCCCGCGGTCCCGGCAGCAGCCGGAGCCGCTCGCCGTTCGGGCTCCCGGCACCCTACAGATCCGGCGACTCGTTCGCGGGCGGCGGGGGGAGGCAGTGGAGGGGGTGCGGGCAGAAGCGGCAGCGGAGGCGGAGGGGGGGGGGGGGGGCTCGGAGACAGCCGTCAGCCGCTTCGGTGAACGTCACCCGGGAGGCGACCGGGACCGGCCCGGGAAGCCATCGTCCGGCCCCGGATCCCGGCCGCGGCCGGACCGGCTCGAAGCCCCGCGGCCCCGGCACGGGGGAGGCCCAAAGACTGGCGGCAGCCGCTTCGCTGAACGTCACCCGGCCGGCGACCGGGGCCGTCCCGGGGCCGTCCCGGGATGCCGGCTTCCGGCACGGGGTCCCGGCCGCGGCCGGAGCGGCTCGAAGCCCCGCGGTCCCGGCAGCAGCCGGAGCCGCTCGCCGTTCGGGCTCCCGGCACCCTACGGATCCGCCGACTCGTTCGCCGGCGGCGGGGGGAGGCAGTGGAGGGGGTGCGGGCAGAAGCGGCAGCGGAGGCGGAGGGGGGGGGGGGCTCGAAGACAGCCGGCAGCCGCTTCGGTGAACGTCACCCGGCCGGCGACCGGGGCCGTCCCGGGGCTGTCCGGGGATGCCGGCTTCCGGCACGGGGTCCCGGCCGCGGCCGGAGCGGCTCGAATCCCCGCGGCCCCGGCAGCAGCCGGAGCCGCTCGCCGTTCGGGCTCCCGGCACCCTACAGATCCGGCGACTCGTTCGCCGGCGGCGGGGGGAGGCAGTGGAGGGGGTGCGGGGAGAAGCGGCAGCGGAGGCGGAGGGGGGGGGGGGGCTCGAAGACAGCTGGCAGCCGCTTCGGTGAACGTCACCCGGGAGGCGACCGGGACCGGCCCGGGAAGCCATCGTCCGGCCCGGGATCCCGGCCGCGGCCGGACCGGCTCGAAGCCCCGCGGCCCCGGCACGGGGGAGGCCCAAAGACTGGCGGCAGCCGCTTCGCTGAACGTCACCCGGCCGGCGACCGGGGCCGTCCCGGGGCCGTCCCGGGATGCCGGCTTCCGGCACGGGGTCCCGGCCGCGGCCGGAGCGGCTCGAAGCCCCGCGGCCCCGGCAGCAGCCGGAGCCGCTCGCCGTTCGGGCTCCCGGCACCCTACGGATCCGGCGACTCGTTCGCCGGCGGCGGGGGGAGGCAGTGGAGGCGGTGCGGGGAGAAGCGGCAGCGGAGGCGGAGGGGGGGGCGGGGGGGGACGATAGTGGCGGGGGGCGGGGGGTGCTCGAAGGCAGCCGGCAGCCGGTTCGGTGAACATTCGCCGGGGCGGGGGGGCGACCTGTCCGTGCCCGGGGCAGCCCCGGGAAGCCGGCAGCCAGCACGGGGTCCCGGCAGCACCTGTTCCCTGCCCTGGGACTTGCCGTGCCCGGCGGCCGGTTGCCGGGTGGGGGGAGCGATGAGAGGCGGGGCGCAGCGGCCGGGGCAGCGCCGGGCCGCAGCGGGGGGCTGGGCGGGTGGGGTAGGCGTCGAGCGGCAAGCCCTCGGCTGCAGCGAATGTTCGGCGGTGCGGGGCGGGGGGGGGACGGGACGACACGTTGGGGGCGCCGAGTCCGAGCCACCCCCGGCCCCAGGGGCGGCCGGAGGGGGAGGCCGGTGCCTGGCCCTGGGAGCTGCTGGGCGCCGGATGGCCGAGGGTGCGTCAGAAGCCGCCCGAGCGGTCGAGCAGGTCCTCCAGAAAGGCCTAGGGTGGCTTCGAGGGCCCCGGGAGCAGTCGAGGGAGGCCTCCAGGCAGGTCTGGAGTGGATGGGAGGCCTTCCAAAGCAGACAAGGGAGGCTGCCAGCGGGGCCTAGGCTGGCACTGCAGCCTGTAAATGGTTGGGGGGGGGGGGCCTCTGGTGCGGCCTGGAGTCTCTGGGTGGCGTCCAGAGAGGTGCAAAAGATCCTCTGGTGCGGCCTGTGGTGGCGGAGAAGCCTGCAGAGCGTGCGGGGGAGGCTTCTGGTGCGGCCTGGGGTGGGTCGGAAGCCTGCAGAGCGTGCGGGAGAGGCTTCTGGTGCGGCCTGGGGTGGCTGAGAAGCCTGCAGAGCGTGCGGGAGAGGCTTCTGCTGCGGCCTGGGGTGGCTGAGAAGCCTGCAGAGCGTGCGGGGGAGGCTTCTGTTGGGGCCTGGGGTGGGTCAGAAGCCTACAGAGCGTGCGGGGGAGGCTTCTGTTGCGGCCTGGGGTGGGTCGGAAGCCTGCAGAGCATGCGGGGGAGGCTTCTGCTGCGGCCTGGGGTGGCTGAGAAGCCTGCAGAGCGTGCGGGAGAGGCTTCTGCTGCGGCCTGGGGTGGCTGAGAAGCCTGCAGAGCGTGCGGGAGAGGCTTCTGTTGGGGCCTGGGGTGGGTCGGAAGCCTGCAGAGCGTGCGGGAGAGGCTTCTGTTGGGGCCTGGGGTGGCTGAGAAGCCTGCAGAGCGTGCGGGGGAGGCTTCTGGTGCGGCCTGGGGTGGCTGAGAAGCCTGCAGAGCGTGCGGGGGAGGCTTCTGGTGCGGCCTGGGGTGGCTGAGAAGCCTGCAGAGCGTGCGGGGGGAGGCTTCTGGTGCGGCCTGGGGTGGCTGAGAAGCCTGCAGAGCGTGCGGGGGAGGCTTCTGGTGCGGCCTGGGGTGGGACGGAAGCCTGCAGAGCGTGCGGGAGAGGCTTCTGCTGCGGCCTGGGGTGGGTCGGAAGCCTGCAGAGCGTGCGGGAGAGGCTTCTGCTGCGGCCTGGGGTGGGTCGGAAGCCTGCAGAGCGTGCGGGAGAGGCTTCTGCTGCGGCCTGGGGTGGCTGAGAAGCCTGCAGAGCGTGCGGGAGAGGCTTCTGGTGCGGCCTGGGGTGGCTGAGAAGCCTGCAGAGCGTGCGGGAGAGGCTTCTGCTGCGGCCTGGGGTGGCTGAGAAGCCTGCAGAGCGTGCGGGAGAGGCTTCTGCTGCGGCCTGGGGTGGCTGAGAAGCCTGCAGAGCGTGCGGGAGAGGCTTCTGCTGCGGCCTGGGGTGGCTGAGAAGCCTGCAGAGCGTGCGGGAGAGGCTTCTGGTGCGGCCTGGGGTGGCTGAGAAGCCTGCAGAGCGTGCGGGAGAGGCTTCTGGTGCGGCCTGGGGTGGCTGAGAAGCCTGCAGAGCGTGCGGGAGAGGCTTCTGCTGTGGCCTGGGGTGGGTCGGAAGCCTGCAGAGCGTGCGGGGGAGGCTTCTGGTGCGGCCTGGGGTGGGTCGGAAGCCTGCAGAGCATGCGGGGGAGGCTTCTGCTGCGGCCTGGGGTCTCTGGGTGGCCTCTAGAGAGGTGCAAAAGACCCTCTGGGTTGGGCTGGGGTGGCTCTTGGACCCCTGCCACACAGTGGGGAGAGGCCTCCGGCCCGCCACCTGTGTCCCTGTGTGCCTGAGTGCCTGTGTCCCTGTGTCCCTGTGTCCCTGTGTCCCTGTGTCCCTGTGTCCCTGAGTGCCTGAGTGCCTGAGTGCCTGTGTCCCTGTGTCCTTGTGTCCCTGTGTCCCTGTGTCCCTGAGTGCCTGAGTGCCTGTGTCCCTGTGTCCCTGTGTCCCTGAGTGCCTGAGTGCCTGAGTGCCTGTGTCCCTGTGTCCTTGTGTCCCTGTGTCCCTGTGTCCCTGTGTGCCTGAGTGCCTGTGTCCCTGTGTCCCTGTCTGTGTACCTGTGTGCGAGAGTGTCCGGCACGCCACCCAGCGGCGGCGGGCAAGCAGGTAGGCGGGTGGGCGGGCCGGCGAGGGCCAGTGTGAGTTTGGGGGGTGGGAGGGGAGGCGGCAGCTGGAAGCGTCAGAGGAGGGGGCGTGGCTCCGGCTGGCCCCGGGAGCAGGTTCCCGGGACCGGGACCGGCTGGACCCGGCGGGTGGTTGATCCCGGGGCGGGGGGCAGAGGCGGCGGGAAGCGGCAGCTGCGTGTGCGGCGGGGGGGTGGAGGGCGAACCGCGGCGGGAAGCGGATGCTTCAGAGCAGGTTACGGGGGCGGGGACGGACGACACCACCTGTCCCCGCCCCGGGACGGGCTGGACCCGGCGCCCTGGACCCGGCGCCGTGTACCCGCCGCCGCCCCCCGCCGCCGCCCCCCTCCGCCACCCCGGGACCCCGACGTTTTTTGGCGCCCGCGCCTTTTTTTGCTCCCCGCCTGCCCGCGCTGCCCCGGGCCCTCCCCCGGGGCGGGGCGGGAGGGAGGGACGGACGGACGGGTAGCCGGGGATCTCCGAGCGCGCGCCACCAGACCGAGGCGGGTCCCGGCGGCGGCGGCGGCGGCGGCGGCGGCGGCGGCAGCAAGCGACGGCGGGGGGGGGCAGGCTAGGGAGAGAGGGGGAGCGGCATGCGGTAGGGCTGGGGGGTTTGTTTCGGGGGGGAGGGGTGGGGGGGGGGTGGCAGCGGTCAGCGAGAGCGGGGAGAGGGGGAGCGGCATGCGGTAGGGCTGGGGTGTTTTTGGGGTGGGGGCGTTGGGGGGATTAGCGGGCGGGGCGGGCAGCCGAGCCAAGCGGCAAGCCGGGGGGGCGGGCGAGGGCGGCTTTAGGGCCGGAGGAGCGGAGCGCAACCTCCCCCGTGCAGGCTCCAGCGTGGAGAGCAGCAAGTTTTTGGGGACGGGGGACGACGGACGGGAGGGGCAGCGGCGAGAGGCTAGCTGCGGCAAGGGGCACCGGCACGGCCGCCCTAACAGCGCCGCCTCGGTCGCAGGGGTTAGAGAGCAGCCGGGCAGCCCGGGAGGGAAGCGGCAGCCCGCGAAGGGGGGAAGGGGGGGCTCCGCGCAAACCGCTAACGGGAGCCGGGGGGTGTGGGGAGCTGGGGGTGGCAGCAGCGGCAAGAGGCAACGTCGGGAGGGGGGGCTCCGCGCAAACCGGTAACGGGGGCCGGGGGGTGTGGGGGGGGGCGGTGGCGGCCGCGGCAAGAGGCAACGGCAGGCGGGGGGGCTCCGCGCAAACCGGCAGCGGGGGGGGGGGGGGCGGGGGTAGCGGCAAGAGGCAACGGCGGGAAGGGGGGGCTCCGCGCAAACCGCTAACGGGAGCCGGGGGGTGTGGGGAGCTGGGGGTGGCAGCAGCGGCAAGAGGCAACGTCGGGAGGGGGGGCTCCGCGCAAACCGGTAACGGGGGCCCGGGGGTGTGGAGGGGGCGGTGGTGGCCGCGGCGAGAGGCAACGGCAGGCGGGGGCGCTCCGCGCAAACCGGCAGCGGGGGGGGGGCGGGGGTAACGGCAAGAGGCAACGGCGGGAAGGGGGGCCTCCGCGCAAACCGGCAGCGGGGGGGGGGCGGGGGTAGCGGCAAGAGGCAACGGCGGGAAGGGGGGGCTCCGCGCAAACCGGCAGCGGGGGGGGGGCGGGGGGTAGCGGCAAGAGGCAACGGCGGGAAGGGGGGGCTCCGCGCAAACCGGCAGCGGGGGGGGGGCGGGGGTAGCGGCAAGAGGCAACGTCGGGAGGGGGGGCTCCGCGCAAACCGGCAGCGGGGGGGGGGCGGGGGTAGCGGCAAGAGGCAACGGCGGGAAGGGGGAGCTCCGCGCAAACCGGCAGCGGGGGGGGGGCGGGGGGTAGCGGCAAGAGGCAACGTCGGGAGGGGGGGCTCCGCGCAAACCGGCAGCGGGGGGGGGGCGGGGGGTAGCGGCAAGAGGCAACGTCGGGAGGGGGGGGCGCCGCGCAAACCGGCAACGGGGGCGGGGGGGGAGGCGGTCAGGGGCGGGGGGAGATTTCTAGAGATGCCGGCAGACCTTCTCCCCGGAGAACAGCGCTGTTGAAGAAAAGACTGCTTCAGAACACAACCTTTAATGAAAGACGCTCGATGAAAACAACACTTAATAAAAGAAGGTTTCATGCCGACTGCCTCTCTTCATTTACGCCGCCGCGGGGGGGGGGGGTTGGGGGCCGGGCGGGCGATACCAGGCGGCCCTCGTCCCGGGGACCACGTCTACCCCGCGGTTCCAGCCTCCGCGCGCTAAGTGCCCGCCCGGCCGCGGGGAGCACGTCTACCTCCTGCCGCACGGCTCAGTGCACTAAGTCCCCCCTCGCCATGGAGAGCACGTCTACCTGCCAGCTCAGGGAGAGCACGTCTACTCACCGAGGGAGAGCACGTCTACCACCTGGGAAGGAGAGCACGTCTACCTCCTGGGAAGGAGAGCACGTCTACCTCCTCGGGAAGGAGAGCACGTCTACCTCCTCGGGAAGGAGAGCACGTCTACCTCCTGGGAAGGAGAGCACGTCTACCTCCTCGGGAAGGAGAGCACGTCTACCTCCTGGGAAGGAGAGCACGTCTACCTCCTCGGGAAGGAGAGCACGTCTACCTGCCGCCGCACGGCTCAGTGCACTAAGTCCCCCCCTCGCCAGGGAGAGCACGTCTACCTCCTC
>NW_027142720.1:152500-160000 GCF_026170545.1 Melanerpes formicivorus
TGTGGGCTTGCATTTTCCCTCAAGCTGCACCGAGTTACATCTCCATCACGGGGCGCCCCTCTGGAGCCAGGAGGAAGCCGTGCTGGGGCACCGGCTTGCCCTCCTCCCCCCATGCCGGGCTCCATAGCATACGAGTGGCCAGTCACCGCCGCTGGCTTTTCCCTTCGATGCCGTGCCCCCGCGGGCTGCGGCTTTGGTCATGGGGGGGAACCCCCGTGAAGAGGGTCCAGTGCTGGGAACTCTCTCTGCCCCTTACCGGGCTCTCTCTCGCCGTGCCTGGACGGGCTTGCTTTCCATTCTTGGTGGGACCGACGCCGGCACCACGTCTCCCCGGCTTTCTCTGCCCCCGTGCCCCACCGGGCAAACGTCGCTTCGGGGGTTCCACACTTCGGCAGTGGCCGGCGCCAGCCACTCGTCAACTTTTTTTCTTTTCCCCGCTTTCGTTGCCGAGCCCGGGCTGGGCTCCGGCTCACGGACGAGCGAAACCCATCCAACACCGCTGAGGGTGCGCCAGCGGCCGCTCCAAACCGCCGCGCCTTTGTTCGGCCCCGCGGGTCCCCTCTCTGACCCGGGCGAAAGCCACCGAGAAGCCAGACGGACCCCTGCCCAGCCGCCTGGCGGGTGGCTTGGAGCAGCCGCTCGGCAGCGCTGCCCTGGGAGTGCTCGGCGTCGCTTGTTCCCTCATATACGGAACTGGAGGGCCGTCAGCTCCGCAAGCGCACAACCAGCCGACCTCCGCCCAGCGGCAGGTCGCAGAAATCACGCCGGCTTGTACGATGACGTAGGCGGAGGCAGAGCGCAACAGCGACCCCTTGGCGACAAGCGCGATCTCCGCGGAGAGCACGTCTACTCGCCGAGGGAGAGCACGTCTACTCGCCCAGGGAGAGCACGTCTACTCGCCCAGGGAGAGCACGTCTACTCGCCGAGGGAGAGCACGTCTACTCGCCGAGGGAGAGCACGTCTACTCGCCGAGGGAGAGCACGTCTACTCGCCCAGGGAGAGCACGTCTACTCGCCCAGGGAGAGCACGTCTACTCGCCCAGGGAGAGCACGTCTACTCGCCCAGGGAGAGCACGTCTACTCGCCCAGGGAGAGCACGTCTACTCGCCCAGGGAGAGCACGTCTACTCGCCCAGGGAGAGCACGTCTACTCGCCGAGGGAGAGCACGTCTACTCGCCGAGGGAGAGCACGTCTACTCGCCCAGGGAGAGCACGTCTACTCGCCGAGGGAGAGCACGTCTACTCGCCGAGGGAGAGCACGTCTACTCGCCGAGGGAGAGCACGTCTACTCGCCGAGGGAGAGCACGTCTACTCGCCCAGGGAGAGCACGTCTACTCGCCCAGGGAGAGCACGTCTACCTCCCGCCTGAGGGAGAGCACGGGGGGGGGGGACAAAGACAGGCGGCAGCAGCTTCGGTGAACGTCACCCGGGAGGCGACCGGGGCTGTCCCGGGGCAGTCCCGGGAAGCCGGCGTCCGACACAGGGAACCGTCAGCTGCCGGACCGGGGCGAATCCCCGCGGCCCCGGCACGGGGGAGGCCCAAAGACTGGCGGCAGCCGCTTCGCTGAACGTCACCCGGCCGGCGACCGGGGCCGTCCCGGGGCTGTCCCGGGATGCCGGCTTCCGGCACGGGGTCCCGGCCGCGGCCGGAGCGGCTCGAATCCCCGCGGTCCCGGCAGCAGCCGGAGCCGCTCGCCGTTCGGGCTCCCGGCACCCTACGGATCCGCCGACTCGTTCGCGGGCGGCGGGGGGAGGCAGTGAAGGAGGTGCGGGCAGAAGCGGCAGCGGAGGCGGAGGGGGGGGGGGCTCGAAGACAGCCGGCAGCCGCTTCGGAGAACGTCACCCGGCCGGCGACCGCGGCCGTTCCGGGGCCGTCCCGGGAAGCCTGCGACAGGCACGGGGTCCCGGCCTCGGCCGGACCCGCACTGGGTGCCGCCGCCTCGGGCTCTCGGGACGGTATGGATCCGCCGACTCGTTCGCCGGCGGCGGGGGGAGGCAGTGGAGGGGGTGCGGGGAGAAGCGGCAGCGGAGGCGGAGGGGGGGGGGGGGCTCGAAGACAGCCGGCAGCCGCTTCGGTGAACGTCACCCAGGAGGCGATCGGGGCCGTCCCGGGGCCGTCCCGGGATGCTGGCTTCCGCCACGGGGTCCCGGCCGCGGCCGGAGCGGCTCGAATCCCCGCGGTCCCGGCAGCAGCCGGAGCCGCTCGCCGTTCGGGCTCCCGGCACCCTACGGATCCGGCGACTCGTTCGCCGGCGGCGGGGGGAGGCAGTGGAGGGGGTGCGGGCAGAAGCGGCAGCGGAGGCGGAGGGGGGGGGGCTCGAAGACAGCCGGCAGCCGCTTCGGTGAACGTCACCCGGCCGGCGACCGGGGCCGTCCCGGGGCTGTCCGGGGATGCCGGCTTCCGGCACGGGGTCCCGGCCGCGGCCGGAGCGGCTCGAATCCCCGCGGTCCCGGCAGCAGCCGGAGCCGCTCGCCGTTCGGGCTCCCGGCACCCTACAGATCCGGCGACTCGTTCGCGGGCGGCGGGGGGAGGCAGTGGAGGGGGTGCGGGCAGAAGCGGCAGCGGAGGCGGAGGGGGGGGGGGGGGGCTCGGAGACAGCCGTCAGCCGCTTCGGTGAACGTCACCCGGGAGGCGACCGGGACCGGCCCGGGAAGCCATCGTCCGGCCCCGGATCCCGGCCGCGGCCGGACCGGCTCGAAGCCCCGCGGCCCCGGCACGGGGGAGGCCCAAAGACTGGCGGCAGCCGCTTCGCTGAACGTCACCCGGCCGGCGACCGGGGCCGTCCCGGGGCCGTCCCGGGATGCCGGCTTCCGGCACGGGGTCCCGGCCGCGGCCGGAGCGGCTCGAAGCCCCGCGGTCCCGGCAGCAGCCGGAGCCGCTCGCCGTTCGGGCTCCCGGCACCCTACGGATCCGCCGACTCGTTCGCCGGCGGCGGGGGGAGGCAGTGGAGGGGGTGCGGGCAGAAGCGGCAGCGGAGGCGGAGGGGGGGGGGGGCTCGAAGACAGCCGGCAGCCGCTTCGGTGAACGTCACCCGGCCGGCGACCGGGGCCGTCCCGGGGCTGTCCGGGGATGCCGGCTTCCGGCACGGGGTCCCGGCCGCGGCCGGAGCGGCTCGAATCCCCGCGGCCCCGGCAGCAGCCGGAGCCGCTCGCCGTTCGGGCTCCCGGCACCCTACAGATCCGGCGACTCGTTCGCCGGCGGCGGGGGGAGGCAGTGGAGGGGGTGCGGGCAGAAGCGGCAGCGGAGGCGGAGGGGGGGGGGGGCTCGAAGACAGCCGGCAGCCGCTTCGGTGAACGTCACCCGGGAGGCGACCGGGACCGGCCCGGGAAGCCATCGTCCGGCCCGGGATCCCGGCCGCGGCCGGACCGGCTCGAAGCCCCGCGGCCCCGGCACGGGGGAGGCCCAAAGACTGGCGGCAGCCGCTTCGCTGAACGTCACCCGGCCGGCGACCGGGGCCGTCCCGGGGCCGTCCCGGGATGCCGGCTTCCGGCACGGGGGTCCCGGCCGCGGCCGGAGCGGCTCGAATCCCCGCGGTCCCGGCAGCAGCCGGAGCCGCTCGCCGTTCGGGCTCCCGGCACCCTACGGATCCGCCGACTCGTTCGCCGGCGGCGGGGGGAGGCAGTGGAGGGGGTGCGGGCAGAAGCGGCAGCGGAGGCGGAGGGGGGGGGGGCTCGAAGACAGCCGGCAGCCGCTTCGGTGAACGTCACCCGGCCGGCGACCGGGGCCGTCCCGGGGCTGTCCGGGGATGCCGGCTTCCGGCACGGGGTCCCGGCCGCGGCCGGAGCGGCTCGAATCCCCGCGGTCCCGGCAGCAGCCGGAGCCGCTCGCCGTTCGGGCTCCCGGCACCCTACAGATCCGGCGACTCGTTCGCCGGCGGCGGGGGGAGGCAGTGGAGGGGGTGCGGGCAGAAGCGGCAGCGGAGGCGGAGGGGGGGGGGGGGCTCGAAGACAGCCGGCAGCCGCTTCGGTGAACGTCACCCGGGAGGCGACCGGGACCGGCCCGGGAAGCCATCGTCCGGCCCGGGATCCCGGCCGCGGCCGGACCGGCTCGAAGCCCCGCGGCCCCGGCACGGGGGAGGCCCAAAGACTGGCGGCAGCCGCTTCGCTGAACGTCACCCGGCCGGCGACCGGGGCCGTCCCGGGGCCGTCCCGGGATGCCGGCTTCCGGCACGGGGTCCCGGCCGCGGCCGGAGCGGCTCGAATCCCCGCGGCCCCGGCAGCAGCCGGAGCCGCTCGCCGTTCGGGCTCCCGGCACCCTACAGATCCGGCGACTCGTTCGCCGGCGGCGGGGGGAGGCAGTGGAGGGGGTGCGGGGAGAAGCGGCAGCGGAGGCGGAGGGGGGGGGGGGGCTCGAAGACAGCTGGCAGCCGCTTCGGTGAACGTCACCCGGGAGGCGACCGGGACCGGCCCGGGAAGCCATCGTCCGGCCCGGGATCCCGGCCGCGGCCGGACCGGCTCGAAGCCCCGCGGCCCCGGCACGGGGGAGGCCCAAAGACTGGCGGCAGCCGCTTCGCTGAACGTCACCCGGCCGGCGACCGGGGCCGTCCCGGGGCCGTCCCGGGATGCCGGCTTCCGGCACGGGGTCCCGGCCGCGGCCGGAGCGGCTCGAAGCCCCGCGGCCCCGGCAGCAGCCGGAGCCGCTCGCCGTTCGGGCTCCCGGCACCCTACGGATCCGGCGACTCGTTCGCCGGCGGCGGGGGGAGGCAGTGGAGGCGGTGCGGGGAGAAGCGGCAGCGGAGGCGGAGGGGGGGCGGGGGGGACGATAGTGGCGGGGGGCGGGGGGTGCTCGAAGGCAGCCGGCAGCCGGTTCGGTGAACATTCGCCGGGGCGGGGGGGCGACCTGTCCGTGCCCGGGGCAGCCCCGGGAAGCCGGCACCCAGCACGGGGGTCCCGGCAGCACCTGTTCCCTGCCCTGGGACTTGCCGTGCCCGGCGGCCGGTTGCCGGGTGGGGGGAGCGATGAGAGGCGGGGCGCAGCGGCCGGGGCAGCGCCGGGCCGCAGCGGGGGGCTGGGCGGGTGGGGTAGGCGTCGAGCGGCAAGCCCTCGGCTGCAGCGAATGTTCGGCGGTGCGGGGCGGGGGGGGGACGGGACGACACGTTGGGGGCGCCGAGTCCGAGCCACCCCCGGCCCCAGGGGCGGCCGGAGGGGGAGGCCGGTGCCTGGCCCTGGGAGCTGCTGGGCGCCGGATGGCCGAGGGTGCGTCAGAAGCCGCCCGAGCGGTCGAGCAGGTCCTCCAGAAAGGCCTAGGGTGGCTTCGAGGGCCCCGGGAGCAGTCGAGGGAGGCCTCCAGGCAGGTCTGGAGTGGATGGGAGGCCTTCCAAAGCAGACAAGGGAGGCTGCCAGCGGGGCCTAGGCTGGCACTGCAGCCTGTAAATGGTTGGGGGGGGGGGCCTCTGGTGCGGCCTGGAGTCTCTGGGTGGCGTCCAGAGAGGTGCAAAAGATCCTCTGGTGCGGCCTGTGGTGGCGGAGAAGCCTGCAGAGCGTGCGGGGGAGGCTTCTGGTGCGGCCTGGGGTGGGTCGGAAGCCTGCAGAGCGTGCGGGAGAGGCTTCTGGTGCGGCCTGGGGTGGCTGAGAAGCCTGCAGAGCGTGCGGGAGAGGCTTCTGCTGCGGCCTGGGGTGGCTGAGAAGCCTGCAGAGCGTGCGGGGGAGGCTTCTGTTGGGGCCTGGGGTGGGTCAGAAGCCTACAGAGCGTGCGGGGGAGGCTTCTGTTGCGGCCTGGGGTGGGTCGGAAGCCTGCAGAGCATGCGGGGGAGGCTTCTGCTGCGGCCTGGGGTGGCTGAGAAGCCTGCAGAGCGTGCGGGAGAGGCTTCTGCTGCGGCCTGGGGTGGCTGAGAAGCCTGCAGAGCGTGCGGGAGAGGCTTCTGTTGGGGCCTGGGGTGGGTCGGAAGCCTGCAGAGCGTGCGGGAGAGGCTTCTGTTGGGGCCTGGGGTGGCTGAGAAGCCTGCAGAGCGTGCGGGGGAGGCTTCTGGTGCGGCCTGGGGTGGCTGAGAAGCCTGCAGAGCGTGCGGGGGAGGCTTCTGGTGCGGCCTGGGGTGGCTGAGAAGCCTGCAGAGCGTGCGGGGGAGGCTTCTGGTGCGGCCTGGGGTGGCTGAGAAGCCTGCAGAGCGTGCGGGGGAGGCTTCTGGTGCGGCCTGGGGTGGGACGGAAGCCTGCAGAGCGTGCGGGAGAGGCTTCTGCTGCGGCCTGGGGTGGGTCGGAAGCCTGCAGAGCGTGCGGGAGAGGCTTCTGTTGCGGCCTGGGGTGGGTCGGAAGCCTGCAGAGCGTGCGGGAGAGGCTTCTGCTGCGGCCTGGGGTGGGTCGGAAGCCTGCAGAGCGTGCGGGAGAGGCTTCTGCTGCGGCCTGGGGTGGCTGAGAAGCCTGCAGAGCGTGCGGGAGAGGCTTCTGGTGCGGCCTGGGGTGGCTGAGAAGCCTGCAGAGCGTGCGGGAGAGGCTTCTGCTGCGGCCTGGGGTGGCTGAGAAGCCTGCAGAGCGTGCGGGAGAGGCTTCTGCTGCGGCCTGGGGTGGCTGAGAAGCCTGCAGAGCGTGCGGGAGAGGCTTCTGCTGCGGCCTGGGGTGGCTGAGAAGCCTGCAGAGCGTGCAGGAGAGGCTTCTGGTGCGGCCTGGGGTGGCTGAGAAGCCTGCAGAGCGTGCGGGAGAGGCTTCTGGTGCGGCCTGGGGTGGCTGAGAAGCCTGCAGAGCGTGCGGGAGAGGCTTCTGCTGTGGCCTGGGGTGGGTCGGAAGCCTGCAGAGCGTGCGGGGGAGGCTTCTGGTGCGGCCTGGGGTGGGTCGGAAGCCTGCAGAGCGTGCGGGGGAGGCTTCTGGTGCGGCCTGGGGTGGGTCGGAAGCCTGCAGAGCGTGCGGGGGAGGCTTCTGGTGCGGCCTGGGGTGGGTCGGAAGCCTGCAGAGCATGCGGGGGAGGCTTCTGCTGCGGCCTGGGGTCTCTGGGTGGCCTCTAGAGAGGTGCAAAAGACCCTCTGGGTTGGGCTGGGGTGGCTCTTGGACCCCTGCCACACAGTGGGGAGAGGCCTCCGGCCCGCCACCTGTGTCCCTGTGTGCCTGAGTGCCTGTGTCCCTGTGTCCCTGTGTCCCTGTGTCCCTGTGTCCCTGTGTCCCTGAGTGCCTGAGTGCCTGAGTGCCTGTGTCCCTGTGTCCTTGTGTCCCTGTGTCCCTGTGTCCCTGAGTGCCTGAGTGCCTGTGTCCCTGTGTCCCTGTGTCCCTGAGTGCCTGAGTGCCTGAGTGCCTGTGTCCCTGTGTCCTTGTGTCCCTGTGTCCCTGTGTCCCTGTGTGCCTGAGTGCCTGTGTCCCTGTGTCCCTGTCTGTGTACCTGTGTGCGAGAGTGTCCGGCACGCCACCCAGCGGCGGCGGGCAAGCAGGTAGGCGGGTGGGCGGGCCGGCGAGGGCCAGTGTGAGTTTGGGGGGTGGGAGGGGAGGCGGCAGCTGGAAGCGTCAGAGGAGGGGGCGTGGCTCCGGCTGGCCCCGGGAGCAGGTTCCCGGGACCGGGACCGGCTGGACCCGGCGGGTGG
>NW_027142720.1:175000-182500 GCF_026170545.1 Melanerpes formicivorus
CACGTCTACTCGCCGAGGGAGAGCACGTCTACCCGCCGAGGGAGAGCACGTCTACTCGCCCAGGGAGAGCACGTCTACTCGCCGAGGGAGAGCACGTCTACTCGCCGAGGAGAGCACGTCTACTCGCCGAGGGAGAGCACGTCTACTCGCCGAGGGAGAGCACGTCTACTCGCCCAGGGAGAGCACGTCTACTCGCCCAGGGAGAGCACGTCTACCTCCCGCCTGAGGGAGAGCACGGGGGGGGGGGGACAAAGACAGGCGGCAGCAGCTTCGGTGAACGTCACCCGGGAGGCGACCGGGGCTGTCCCGGGGCAGTCCCGGGAAGCCGGCGTCCGACACAGGGAACCGTCAGCTGCCGGACCGGGGCGAATCCCCGCGGCCACGGCAGGGGTGGGGGCTCGAAGACAGCCGGCAGTCGCCTCGGTGAACGTCACCCGGCCGGCGACCGCGGCCGTTCCGGGGCCGTCCCGGGAAGCCTGCGACAGGCACGGGGTCCCAGCCGCGGCCGGACCGACTCGAAGCCCCGCGGCCCCGGCACGGGGGAGGCCCAAAGACTGGCGGCAGCCGCTTCGCTGAACGTCACCCGGCCGGCGACCGGGGCCGTCCCGGGGCTGTCCCGGGATGCCGGCTTCCGGCACGGGGGTCCCGGCCGCGGCCGGAGCGGCTCGAATCCCCGCGGTCCCGGCAGCAGCCGGAGCCGCTCGCCGTTCGGGCTCCCGGCACCCTACGGATCCGCCGACTCGTTCGCGGGCGGCGGGGGGAGGCAGTGAAGGAGGTGCGGGCAGAAGCGGCAGCGGAGGCGGAGGGGGGGGGGGGCTCGAAGACAGCCGGCAGCCGCTTCGGAGAACGTCACCCGGCCGGCGACCGCGGCCGTTCCGGGGCCGTCCCGGGAAGCCTGCGACAGGCACGGGGTCCCGGCCTCGGCCGGACCCGCACTGGATGCCGCCGCCTCGGGCTCTCGGGACGGTATGGATCCGCCGACTCGTTCGCCGGCGGCGGGGGGAGGCAGTGGAGGGGGTGCGGGGAGAAGCGGCAGCGGAGGCGGAGGGGGGGGGGGGCTCGAAGACAGCCGGCAGCCGCTTCGGTGAACGTCACCCAGGAGGCGATCGGGGCCGTCCCGGGGCCGTCCCGGGATGCTGGCTTCCGCCACGGGGTCCCGGCCGCGGCCGGAGCGGCTCGAATCCCCGCGGTCCCGGCAGCAGCCGGAGCCGCTCGCCGTTCGGGCTCCCGGCACCCTACGGATCCGGCGACTCGTTCGCCGGCGGCGGGGGGAGGCAGTGGAGGGGGTGCGGGCAGAAGCGGCAGCGGAGGCGGAGGGGGGGGGGGCTCGAAGACAGCCGGCAGCCGCTTCGGTGAACGTCACCCGGCCGGCGACCGGGGCCGTCCCGGGGCTGTCCGGGGATGCCGGCTTCCGGCACGGGGTCCCGGCCGCGGCCGGAGCGGCTCGAATCCCCGCGGTCCCGGCAGCAGCCGGAGCCGCTCGCCGTTCGGGCTCCCGGCACCCTACAGATCCGGCGACTCGTTCGCGGGCGGCGGGGGGAGGCAGTGGAGGGGGTGCGGGCAGAAGCGGCAGCGGAGGCGGAGGGGGGGGGGGGGGGCTCGGAGACAGCCGTCAGCCGCTTCGGTGAACGTCACCCGGGAGGCGACCGGGACCGGCCCGGGAAGCCATCGTCCGGCCCCGGATCCCGGCCGCGGCCGGACCGGCTCGAAGCCCCGCGGCCCCGGCACGGGGGAGGCCCAAAGACTGGCGGCAGCCGCTTCGCTGAACGTCACCCGGCCGGCGACCGGGGCCGTCCCGGGGCCGTCCCGGGATGCCGGCTTCCGGCACGGGGTCCCGGCCGCGGCCGGAGCGGCTCGAAGCCCCGCGGTCCCGGCAGCAGCCGGAGCCGCTCGCCGTTCGGGCTCCCGGCACCCTACGGATCCGCCGACTCGTTCGCCGGCGGCGGGGGGAGGCAGTGGAGGGGGTGCGGGCAGAAGCGGCAGCGGAGGCGGAGGGGGGGGGGGGCTCGAAGACAGCCGGCAGCCGCTTCGGTGAACGTCACCCGGCCGGCGACCGGGGCCGTCCCGGGGCTGTCCGGGGATGCCGGCTTCCGGCACGGGGTCCCGGCCGCGGCCGGAGCGGCTCGAATCCCCGCGGCCCCGGCAGCAGCCGGAGCCGCTCGCCGTTCGGGCTCCCGGCACCCTACAGATCCGGCGACTCGTTCGCCGGCGGCGGGGGGAGGCAGTGGAGGGGGTGCGGGCAGAAGCGGCAGCGGAGGCGGAGGGGGGGGGGGGGCTCGAAGACAGCCGGCAGCCGCTTCGGTGAACGTCACCCGGGAGGCGACCGGGACCGGCCCGGGAAGCCATCGTCCGGCCCGGGATCCCGGCCGCGGCCGGACCGGCTCGAAGCCCCGCGGCCCCGGCACGGGGGAGGCCCAAAGACTGGCGGCAGCCGCTTCGCTGAACGTCACCCGGCCGGCGACCGGGGCCGTCCCGGGGCCGTCCCGGGATGCCGGCTTCCGGCACGGGGTCCCGGCCGCGGCCGGAGCGGCTCGAATCCCCGCGGTCCCGGCAGCAGCCGGAGCCGCTCGCCGTTCGGGCTCCCGGCACCCTACGGATCCGCCGACTCGTTCGCCGGCGGCGGGGGGAGGCAGTGGAGGGGGTGCGGGCAGAAGCGGCAGCGGAGGCGGAGGGGGGGGGGGGCTCGAAGACAGCCGGCAGCCGCTTCGGTGAACGTCACCCGGCCGGCGACCGGGGCCGTCCCGGGGCTGTCCGGGGATGCCGGCTTCCGGCACGGGGTCCCGGCCGCGGCCGGAGCGGCTCGAATCCCCGCGGTCCCGGCAGCAGCCGGAGCCGCTCGCCGTTCGGGCTCCCGGCACCCTACAGATCCGGCGACTCGTTCGCCGGCGGCGGGGGGAGGCAGTGGAGGGGGTGCGGGCAGAAGCGGCAGCGGAGGCGGAGGGGGGGGGGGGGCTCGAAGACAGCCGGCAGCCGCTTCGGTGAACGTCACCCGGGAGGCGACCGGGACCGGCCCGGGAAGCCATCGTCCGGCCCGGGATCCCGGCCGCGGCCGGACCGGCTCGAAGCCCCGCGGCCCCGGCACGGGGGAGGCCCAAAGACTGGCGGCAGCCGCTTCGCTGAACGTCACCCGGCCGGCGACCGGGGCCGTCCCGGGGCCGTCCCGGGATGCCGGCTTCCGGCACGGGGTCCCGGCCGCGGCCGGAGCGGCTCGAATCCCCGCGGCCCCGGCAGCAGCCGGAGCCGCTCGCCGTTCGGGCTCCCGGCACCCTACAGATCCGGCGACTCGTTCGCCGGCGGCGGGGGGAGGCAGTGGAGGGGGTGCGGGGAGAAGCGGCAGCGGAGGCGGAGGGGGGGGGGGGGCTCGAAGACAGCTGGCAGCCGCTTCGGTGAACGTCACCCGGGAGGCGACCGGGACCGGCCCGGGAAGCCATCGTCCGGCCCGGGATCCCGGCCGCGGCCGGACCGGCTCGAAGCCCCGCGGCCCCGGCACGGGGGAGGCCCAAAGACTGGCGGCAGCCGCTTCGCTGAACGTCACCCGGCCGGCGACCGGGGCCGTCCCGGGGCCGTCCCGGGATGCCGGCTTCCGGCACGGGGTCCCGGCCGCGGCCGGAGCGGCTCGAAGCCCCGCGGCCCCGGCAGCAGCCGGAGCCGCTCGCCGTTCGGGCTCCCGGCACCCTACGGATCCGGCGACTCGTTCGCCGGCGGCGGGGGGAGGCAGTGGAGGCGGTGCGGGGAGAAGCGGCAGCGGAGGCGGAGGGGGGGCGGGGGGGACGATAGTGGCGGGGGGCGGGGGGTGCTCGAAGGCAGCCGGCAGCCGGTTCGGTGAACATTCGCCGGGGCGGGGGGGGCGACCTGTCCGTGCCCGGGGCAGCCCCGGGAAGCCGGCAGCCAGCACGGGGTCCCGGCAGCACCTGTTCCCTGCCCTGGGACTTGCCGTGCCCGGCGGCCGGTTGCCGGGTGGGGGGAGCGATGAGAGGCGGGGCGCAGCGGCCGGGGCAGCGCCGGGCCGCAGCGGGGGGCTGGGCGGGTGGGGTAGGCGTCGAGCGGCAAGCCCTCGGCTGCAGCGAATGTTCGGCGGTGCGGGGGGGGGGGGGGACGGGACGACACGTTGGGGGCGCCGAGTCCGAGCCACCCCCGGCCCCAGGGGCGGCCGGAGGGGGAGGCCGGTGCCTGGCCCTGGGAGCTGCTGGGCGCCGGATGGCCGAGGGTGCGTCAGAAGCCGCCCGAGCGGTCGAGCAGGTCCTCCAGAAAGGCCTAGGGTGGCTTCGAGGGCCCCGGGAGCAGTCGAGGGAGGCCTCCAGGCAGGTCTGGAGTGGATGGGAGGCCTTCCAAAGCAGACAAGGGAGGCTGCCAGCGGGGCCTAGGCTGGCACTGCAGCCTGTAAATGGTTGGGGGGGGGGCCTCTGGTGCGGCCTGGAGTCTCTGGGTGGCGTCCAGAGAGGTGCAAAAGATCCTCTGGTGCGGCCTGTGGTGGCGGAGAAGCCTGCAGAGCGTGCGGGGGAGGCTTCTGGTGCGGCCTGGGGTGGGTCGGAAGCCTGCAGAGCGTGCGGGAGAGGCTTCTGGTGCGGCCTGGGGTGGCTGAGAAGCCTGCAGAGCGTGCGGGAGAGGCTTCTGCTGCGGCCTGGGGTGGCTGAGAAGCCTGCAGAGCGTGCGGGGGAGGCTTCTGTTGGGGCCTGGGGTGGGTCAGAAGCCTACAGAGCGTGCGGGGGAGGCTTCTGTTGCGGCCTGGGGTGGGTCGGAAGCCTGCAGAGCATGCGGGGGAGGCTTCTGCTGCGGCCTGGGGTGGCTGAGAAGCCTGCAGAGCGTGCGGGAGAGGCTTCTGTTGGGGCCTGGGGTGGGTCGGAAGCCTGCAGAGCGTGCGGGAGAGGCTTCTGTTGGGGCCTGGGGTGGCTGAGAAGCCTGCAGAGCGTGCGGGGGAGGCTTCTGGTGCGGCCTGGGGTGGCTGAGAAGCCTGCAGAGCGTGCGGGGGAGGCTTCTGGTGCGGCCTGGGGTGGCTGAGAAGCCTGCAGAGCGTGCGGGGGAGGCTTCTGGTGCGGCCTGGGGTGGCTGAGAAGCCTGCAGAGCGTGCGGGGGAGGCTTCTGGTGCGGCCTGGGGTGGGACGGAAGCCTGCAGAGCGTGCGGGAGAGGCTTCTGCTGCGGCCTGGGGTGGGTCGGAAGCCTGCAGAGCGTGCGGGAGAGGCTTCTGTTGCGGCCTGGGGTGGGTCGGAAGCCTGCAGAGCGTGCGGGAGAGGCTTCTGCTGCGGCCTGGGGTGGGTCGGAAGCCTGCAGAGCGTGCGGGAGAGGCTTCTGCTGCGGCCTGGGGTGGCTGAGAAGCCTGCAGAGCGTGCGGGGAGAGGCTTCTGGTGCGGCCTGGGGTGGCTGAGAAGCCTGCAGAGCGTGCGGGAGAGGCTTCTGCTGCGGCCTGGGGTGGCTGAGAAGCCTGCAGAGCGTGCGGGAGAGGCTTCTGCTGCGGCCTGGGGTGGCTGAGAAGCCTGCAGAGCGTGCGGGAGAGGCTTCTGCTGTGGCCTGGGGTGGCTGAGAAGCCTGCAGAGCGTGCGGGAGAGGCTTCTGGTGCGGCCTGGGGTGGCTGAGAAGCCTGCAGAGCGTGCGGGAGAGGCTTCTGGTGCGGCCTGGGGTGGCTGAGAAGCCTGCAGAGCGTGCGGGAGAGGCTTCTGCTGTGGCCTGGGGTGGGTCGGAAGCCTGCAGAGCGTGCGGGGGAGGCTTCTGGTGCGGCCTGGGGTGGGTCGGAAGCCTGCAGAGCATGCGGGGGAGGCTTCTGCTGCGGCCTGGGGTCTCTGGGTGGCCTCTAGAGAGGTGCAAAAGACCCTCTGGGTTGGGCTGGGGTGGCTCTTGGACCCCTGCCACACAGTGGGGAGAGGCCTCCGGCCCGCCACCTGTGTCCCTGTGTGCCTGAGTGCCTGTGTCCCTGTGTCCCTGTGTCCCTGTGTCCCTGTGTCCCTGTGTCCCTGAGTGCCTGAGTGCCTGAGTGCCTGTGTCCCTGTGTCCTTGTGTCCCTGTGTCCCTGTGTCCCTGAGTGCCTGAGTGCCTGTGTCCCTGTGTCCCTGTCTGTGTACCTGTGTGCGAGAGTGTCCGGCACGCCACCCAGCGGCGGCGGGCAAGCAGGTAGGCGGGTGGGCGGGCCGGCGAGGGCCAGTGTGAGTTTGGGGGGTGGGAGGGGAGGCGGCAGCTGGAAGCGTCAGAGGAGGGGGCGTGGCTCTCCGGCTGGCCCCGGGAGCAGGTTCCCGGGACCGGGACCGGCTGGACCCGGCGGGTGGTTGATCCCGGGGCGGGGGGCAGAGGCGGCGGGAAGCGGCAGCTGCGTGTGCGGCGGGGGGGTGGAGGGCGAACCGCGGCGGGAAGCGGATGCTTCAGAGCAGGTTACGGGGGCGGGGACGGACGACACCACCTGTCCCCGCCCCGGGACGGGCTGGACCCGGCGCCCTGGACCCGGCGCCGTGTACCCGCCGCCGCCCCCCGCCGCCGCCCCCCTCCGCCACCCCGGGACCCCGACGTTTTTTGGCGCCCGCGCCTTTTTTTGCTCCCCGCCTGCCCGCGCTGCCCCGGGCCCTCCCCCGGGGCGGGGCGGGAGGGAGGGACGGACGGACGGGTAGCCGGGGATCTCCGAGCGCGCGCCACCAGACCGAGGCGGGTCCCGGCGGCGGCGGCGGCGGCGGCGGCGGCGGCGGCAGCAAGCGACGGCGGGGGGGGCAGGCTAGGGAGAGAGGGGGAGCGGCATGCGGTAGGGCTGGGGGGTTTGTTTCGGGGGGGAGGGGTGGGGGGGGGGTGGCAGCGGTCAGCGAGAGCGGGGAGAGGGGGAGCGGCATGCGGTAGGGCTGGGGTGTTTTTGGGGTGGGGGCGTTGGGGGGATTAGCGGGCGGGCGGGCAGCCGAGCCAAGCGGCAAGCCGGGGGGGCGGGCGAGGGCGGCTTTAGGGCCGGAGGAGCGGAGCGCAACCTCCCCCGTGCAGGCTCCAGCGTGGAGAGCAGCAAGTTTTTGGGGACGGGGGACGACGGACGGGAGGGGCAGCGGCGAGAGGCTAGCTGCGGCAAGGGGCACCGGCACGGCCGCCCTAACAGCGCCGCCTCGGTCGCAGGGGTTAGAGAGCAGCCGGGCAGCCCGGGAGGGAAGCGGCAGCCCGCGAAGGGGGGAAGGGGGGGCTCCGCGCAAACCGCTAACGGGAGCCGGGGGGTGTGGGGAGCTGGGGGTGGCAGCAGCGGCAAGAGGCAACGTCGGGAGGGGGGGCTCCGCGCAAACCGGTAACGGGGGCCGGGGGGTGTGGGGGGGGGCGGTGGCGGCCGCGGCAAGAGGCAACGGCAGGCGGGGGGGCTCCGCGCAAACCGGCAGCGGGGGGGGGGGGGGCGGGGGTAGCGGCAAGAGGCAACGGCGGGAAGGGGGGGCTCCGCGCAAACCGCTAACGGGAGCCGGGGGGTGTGGGGAGCTGGGGGTGGCAGCAGCGGCAAGAGGCAACGTCGGGAGGGGGGGCTCCGCGCAAACCGGTAACGGGGGCCCGGGGGTGTGGAG
>NW_027142720.1:190000-192500 GCF_026170545.1 Melanerpes formicivorus
AGTGCCGGGGGGGGCGAGGCCCGCGCCTCCTCCCCCAACCGGGCTCTCGTCTCCCCCAACGCCCCACCGGGCGTCGCTGGACCAACGGGGAACCCCTGCCGGCGAAGCCCCGGCGGGACGAACTCCGCGAGAGCGGGCGCTCCGGGAGCGGGGAGCTACGGAGCGCTCCCCGAGTCTGCACTTAGGGGGACGAAGGCCCCTCCCCGCCCGGGGGAGAGCCTGCGAGGCGACCCCAGCCGCGCCGCTCGGCGGGCACCGAGGCGGCGATTGATCGTCAAGCGACGCTCAGACAGGCGTAGCCCCGGGAGGAACCCGGGGCCGCAAGTGCGTTCGAAGTGTCGATGATCAATGTGTCCTGCAATTCACATTAATTCTCGCAGCTAGCTGCGTTCTTCATCGACGCACGAGCCGAGTGATCCACCGCTAAGAGTTGTCTGGCTTTTCGGCACCGCCCCGCCAGCGCGGAGGGGCCGGGACCGCTCGCAAAGGAGCGGCCCCTCGGAGAGCGCGGCACGGCGGCCGCTCGCCTCACATTGACCGTACAAGCACAGGAGAGGGGGGGAAAATAAAACGAAACCCCGAAGCGGCAAAAGCAAGGGGCGGGGAGCCCGCGCTCCCGGCTTTTTTCCCTCCCCCGAGGAGGGAAAAACGCACCTTGCGGCGCTTCGGGGCCGGACCAGGCGCCCGGGCTCGCTCCGACCTCGGCGCGGAGGAGGCCCGCCGCGCGCCGCCGGGAACGTGCCCCGAACCCGGCCTCGCCTCGCGTGCACGGGGAAAGAAAACCCCCTTCGCTTCCCCACCCAACGGCGGGGGGGGGTGTGTCTCTCGCTGGCCGCCCCGTGCCGTCGCGGAGACGCCACGAAGCGAGGCAGCGGAGACCCCCCCCCCCCCGCCCCGGGGAGCGAGGGGGGCCGGGCGCACAACCCCGCCGGAGGAGAGCGCGCGCGCGCCTCCGCACCGGCCCCTCCAACGCCGCCACCGCTGCGGCCCATCCCGGACTTTCTTTTCCCCCGCTTTGGCCCCGGGGCCGAGCCCCGGCCGGCTCGCGCCCTCGGGCGGCTTCCTCTCGCCACCGAACCCCCCCCGCCGCGGGGGACGGAAAACGGCTTGCGAGACGGAAAGCCCGAGCCCACGTGGGACGCCGCCGCGGCGACCCGCCGGCCCTCGCCGGGCGGCGCACCCGCCGACCGACAAACCCCAGCGGCACGAGCCCCTTCCATCCTCCCCCGGCGCCACCGCGCCGCCGGCTTCGCTCGCTCGACCCCTTCCGTGGCCCCGCGGCCAGGCGGACAGCGGACGGCGCTGAGCCGGGGGGCGGGCCCCCGCTCTCCCCGTTTCCACGCGGAGACCGGGGGTGGGACGCCCCCGGCTGCCCGCCCGTCCCCCACCCGGCACGCGCCGGGAAGGCGAACGGGGAAGCCCGCGGGCAGGGCCCGGGACCGGGACAGCCGCAGCCGGTGGCAGGGTGCCCTCCGGCGAGGGACCGGAGCCGGAGACGCCGAGCGACGCCCGCCGCCGCTCGGACGCGGTCACGCCACCCGAAACCGGCCCCGGACGGGGGGGAACCGGCAGCGCGAGACCGCCGAGGGCGCCAGCTCGCCGGGGCCCCGCTCTGGGGCCTGGGCAAAGGGAAAAGGGACCGGGAGGTCCGCAGCGGCCCGCGCCGCAAGAGGCGCCGCCGCCGAGCCGCGGCAACGCGCCCGCACAAAACCCCCGGCGGGGGCGAAGCGCCCTGGGCCAGCCCCCACCGCGGGGGCTCGCCGCCCCGGCCCGCGAGAAGCCCGCGCTTCAACGCGCCGCCGGGGACGCCCGTGGCGAGGCGAGGCGCGGGCCGGACCACGGCCGACCTCGCGCGGTGGGCTCTCTCCGGCCGAGCGCTCGGACCGCAGAGAGGGGGGGGCAGCAGAGTCCCCTCCCCGGCCCGGCGGGCCCCCGGAGGACGACGAGCGCGACGACGGCGGACCTAGCCAGAGGCATTGCGGGGGCAACCCCCGCCCCTCTGAAGGCACCCGCCCGCCCCCGCGCTCGCCCCCGCATCCGGGGGTGGCGCGCCGAGCCGCCCGGGTCTTTAAACCGCCGCCCGGCTTCCTCCGCGGTAGGGCAAGGCCGCGGACGAAGGCGCGGAACGCTAGGTACCTGACCCTGGGGTGAGGGAAACCAGACTTAAGGCCCCGCGGGGGTGCCTCCCCCCACTGCCGCCGTCGGGGGGAGCGTCCGCCCGCGGGGGCCGCGCCCGACGTCCGCCGCCACCACCGCGCCCCTGGCCTGGCCCGAGGCCCGGGGTTTCCCTCAGTCAGCCGGCGCTGCGCTCGGGGAGGAGGGACGCGGCTGGGGACGCCCATGCCGCGCGCTCGCCGCGCGGCGAGCGCCCGGCTACGGCGGCCCCGGCGGCGGACCGGCGCAGGGCCGGCGACGACGGCGACGCGGCTGGGCGGGCCGAGGGCCCGGGAGAGCCCGCTCGACGACACCCGCGCGGACCGGGAGCATCGCTCGGGCGCCG
>NW_027142721.1:0-194780 GCF_026170545.1 Melanerpes formicivorus
AATTGCATTGGCCATCTGATCTAACTACTGGAGGCAGTCAAAATGAGTATTTGAATTCTTCCCTACCTTATTCCTGTGCTGAGATACAGGCTGCTCCAACCTGCTGTAAAATGCTTGATTTCGAGAGTGATCGAAACTAATGAAAACATTGTTGGGGTAAAACCTAAAGGGAAAGACCTAGCACCAAATACAATTTGCCATCTGATCTAACTTCTGGAGGCAGTCAAAATGAGTATTTGAATTCTTCCCTACCTTATTCCTGTGCTGAGATACAGGCTGCTCCAACCTGCTGTAAAATGCTTGATTTCGAGAGTGAGCGAAACTAATGAAAACATTGTTGGGGTAAAACCTAAAGGGAAAGGCCTAGCACCAAATTGCATTGGCCATCTGATCTAACTTCTGGAGGCAGTCAAAATGATCCTTAGAATTCTTCCCTACCTTATTCCTGTGCTGAGATACAGGCTGCTCCAACCTGCTGTAAAATGCTTGATTTCGAGAGTGAGCGAAACTAATGAAAACATTGTTGGGGTAAAACCTAAAGGGAAAGGCCTAGCACCAAATTGCATTGGCCATCTGATCTAACTTCTGGAGGCAGTCAAAATGAGTATTTGAATTCTTCCCTATTCCTGTGCTGAGATACAGGCTGCTCCAACCTGCTGTAAAATGCTTGATTTCGAGAGTGAGCGAAACTAATGAAAACATTGTTGGGGTAAAACCTAAAGGGAAAGGCCTAGCACCAAATTGCATTGGCCATCTGATCTAACTTCTGGAGGCAGTCAAAATGATCCTTAGAATTCTTCCCTACCTTATTCCTGTGCTGAGATACAGGCTGCTCCAACCTGCTGTAAAATGCTTGATTTCGAGAGTGAGCGAAACTAATGAAAACATTGTTGGGGTAAAACCTAAAGGGAAAGGCCTAGCACCAAATACAATTTGCCATCTGATCTAACTTCTGGAGGCAGTCAAAATGAGTATTTGAATTCTTCCCTACCTTATTCCTGTGCTGAGATACAGGCTGCTCCAACCTGCCGTAAAATGCTTGATTTCGAGAGTGAGCGAAACTAATGAAAACATTGTTGGGGTAAAACCTAAAGGGAAAGACCTAGCACCAAATACAATTTGCCATCTGATCTAACTTCTGGAGGCAGTCAAAATGAGTATTTGAATTCTTCCCTACCTTATTCCTGTGCTGAGATACAGGCTGCTCCAACCTGCTGTAAAATGCTTGATTTCGAGAGTGAGCGAAACTAATGAAAACATTGTTGGGGTAAAACCTAAAGGGAAAGGCCTAGCACCAAATACAATTTGCCATCTGATCTAACTTCTGGAGGCAGTCAAAATGAGTATTTGAATTCTTCCCTACCTTATTCCTGTGCTGAGATACAGGCTGCTCCAACCTGCTGTAAAATGCTTGATTTCGAGAGTGAGCGAAACTAATGAAAACATTGTTGGGGTAAAACCTAAAGGGAAAGGTCTAGCACCAAATTGCATTGGCCATCTGATCTAACTTCTGGAGGCAGTCAAAATGATCCTTAGAATTCTTCCCTACCTTATTCCTGTGCTGAGATACAGGCTGCTCCAACCTGCTGTAAAATGCTTGATTTCGAGAGTGATCGAAACTAATGAAAACATTGTTGGGGTAAAACCTAAAGGGAAAGACCTAGCACCAAATACAATTTGTCATCTGATCTAACTTCTGGAGGCAGTCAAAATGAGTATTTGAATTCTTCCCTACCTTATTCCTGTGCTGAGATACAGGCTGCTCCAACCTGCTGTAAAATGCTTGATTTCGAGAGTGAGCGAAACTAATGAAAACATTGTTGGGGTAAAACCTAAAGGGAAAGACCTAGCACCAAATACAATTTGCCATCTGATCTAACTTCTGGAGGCAGTCAAAATGAGTATTTGAATTCTTCCCTACCTTATTCCTGTGCTGAGATACAGGCTGCTCCAACCTGCTGTAAAATGCTTGATTTCGAGAGTGAGCGAAACTAATGAAAACATTGTTGGGGTAAAACCTAAAGGGAAAGGTCTAGCACCAAATTGCATTGGCCATCTGATCTAACTTCTGGAGGCAGTCAAAATGATCCTTAGAATTCTTCCCTACCTTATTCCTGTGCTGAGATACAGGCTGCTCCAACCTGCTGTAAAATGCTTGATTTCGAGAGTGAGCGAAACTAATGAAAACATTGTTGGGGTAAAACCTAAAGGGAAAGGCCTAGCACCAAATTGCATTGGCCATCTGATCTAACTTCTGGAGGCAGTCAAAATGAGTATTTGAATTCTTCCCTACCTTATTCCTGTGCTGAGATACAGGCTGCTCCAACCTGCTGTAAAATGCTTGATTTCGAGAGTGAGCGAAACTAATGAAAACATTGTTGGGGTAAAACCTAAAGGGAAAGACCTAGCACCAAATTGCATTGGCCATCTGATCTAACTTCTGGAGGCAGTCAAAATGATCCTTAGAATTCTTCCCTACCTTATTCCTGTGCTGAGATACAGGCTGCTCCAACCTGCTGTAAAATGCTTGATTTCGAGAGTGAGCGAAACTAATGAAAACATTGTTGGGGTAAAACCTAAAGGGAAAGACCTAGCACCAAATACAATTTGCCATCTGATCTAACTTCTGGAGGCAGTCAAAATGATCCTTAGAATTCTTCCCTACCTTATTCCTGTGCTGAGATACAGGCTGCTCCAACCTGCTGTAAAATGCTTGATTTCGAGAGTGAGCGAAACTAATGAAAACATTGTTGGGGTAAAACCTAAAGGGAAAGACCTAGCACCAAATTCCATTGGCCATCTGATCTAACTTCTGGAGGCAGTCAAAATGAGTATTTGAATTCTTCCCTACATTATTCCTGTGCTGAGATACAGGCTGCTCCAACCTCCTGTAAAATGCTTGATTTCGAGAGTGAGCGAAATTAATGAAAATATTGTTGGGGTAAAACCTAAAGGGAAAGACCTAGCACCAAATTCCATTGGCCATCTGATCTAACTTCTGGAGGCAGTCAAAATGATCCTTAGAATTCTTCCCTACCTTATTCCTGTGCTGAGATACAGGCTGCTCCAAGCTGCTGTAAAATGCTTGATTTCGAGAGTGAGCGAAACTAATGAAAACATTGTTGGGGTAAAACCTAAAGGGAAAGACCTAGCTCCAAATACAATTTGCCATCTGATCTAACTTCTGGAGGCAGTCAAAATGAGTATTTGAATTCTTCCCTACCTTAATCCTGTGCTGAGATACAGGCTGCTCCAACCTGCTGTAAAATGCTTGATTTCGAGAGTGAGCGAAATTAATGAAAACATTGTTGGGGTAAAACCTAAAGGGAAAGGCCTAGCACCAAATTGCATTGGCCATCTGATCTAACTTCTGGAGGCAGTCAAAATGAGTATTTGAATTCTTCCCTACCTTATTCCTGTGCTGAGATACAGGCTGCTCCAACCTGCTGTAAAATGCTTGATTTAGAGAGTGAGCGAAACTAATGAAAACATTGTTGGGGTAAAACCTAAAGGGAAAGACCTAGCACCAAATACAATTTGCCATCTGATCTAACTTCTGGAGGCAGTCAAAATGATCCTTAGAATTCTTCCCGACCTTATTCCTGTGCTGAGATACAGGCTGCTCCAAGCTGCTGTAAAATGCTTGATTTCGAGAGTGAGCGAAACTAATGAAAACATTGTTGGGGTAAAACCTAAAGGGAAAGACCTAGCACCAAATACAATTTGCCATCTGATCTAACTTCTGGAGGCAGTCAAAATGAGTATTTGAATTCTTCCCTACCTTATTCCTGTGCTGAGATACAGGCTGCTCCAACCTGCTGTAAAATGCTTGATTTCGAGAGTGAGCGAAACTAATGAAAACATTGTTGGGGTAAAACCTAAAGGGAAAGGCCTAGCACCAAATTGCATTGGCCATCTGATCTAACTTCTGGAGGCAGTCAAAATGAGCCTTAGAATTCTTCCCTACCTTATTCCTGTGCTGAGATACAGGCTGCTCCAACCTGCTGTAAAATGCTTGATTTCGAGAGTGAGCGAAACTAATGAAAACATTGTTGGGGTAAAACCTAAAGGGAAAGACCTAGCACCAAATTGCATTGGCCATCTGATCTAACTTCTGGAGGCAGTCAAAATTGATCCTTAGAATTCTTCCCTACCTTATTCCTGTGCTGAGATACAGGCTGCTCCAACCTGCTGTAAAATGCTTGATTTCGAGAGTGAGCGAAACTAATGAAAACATTGTTGGGGTAAAACCTAAAGGGAAAGACCTAGCACCAAATTGCATTGGCCATCTGATCTAACTTCTGGAGGCAGTCAAAAATGAGTATTTGAATTCTTCCCTACCTTATTCCTGTGCTGAGATACAGGCTGCTCCAACCTGCTGTAAAATGCTTGATTTCGAGAGTGAGCGAAACTAATGAAAACATTGTTGGGGTAAAACCTAAAGGGAAAGACCTAGCACCAAATACAATTTGCCATCTGATCTAACTTCTGGAGGCAGTCAAAATGATCCTTAGAATTCTTCCCTACCTTATTCCTGTGCTGAGATACAGGCTGCTCCAACCTGCTGTAAAATGCTTGATTTCGAGAGTGAGCGAAACTAATGAAAACATTGTTGGGGTAAAACCTAAAGGGAAAGGCCTAGCACCAAATTGCATTGGCCATCTGATCTAACTTCTGGAGGCAGTCAAAATGAGTATTTGAATTCTTCCCTACCTTATTCCTGTGCTGATATACAGGCTGCTCCAACCTGCTGTAAAATGCTTGATTTCGAGAGTGAGCGAAACTAATGAAAACATTGTTGAGGTAAAACCTAAAGGGAAAGGTCTAGCACCAAATTGCATTGGCCATCTGATCTAACTTCTGGAGGCAGTCAAAATGATCCTTAGAATTCTTCCCTACCTTATTCCTGTGCTGAGATACAGGCTGCTCCAACCTGCTGTAAAATGCTTGATTTCGAGAGTGAGCGAAACTAATGAAAACATTGTTGGGGTAAAACCTAAAGGGAAAGACCTAGCACCAAATTCCATTGGCCATCTGATCTAACTTCTGGAGGCAGTCAAAATGATCCTTAGAATTCTTCCCTACCTTATTCCTGTGCTGAGATACAGGCTGCTCCAACCTGCTGTAAAATGCTTGATTTCGAGAGTGAGCGAAACTAATGAAAACATTGTTGGGGTAAAACCTAAAGGGAAAGACCTAGCACCAAATTCCATTGGCCATCTGATCTAACTTCTGGAGGCAGTCAAAATGATCCTTAGAATTCTTCCCTACCTTATTCCTGTGCTGAGATACAGGCTGCTCCAACCTGCTGTAAAATGCTTGATTTCGAGAGTGAGCGAAACTAATGAAAACATTGTTGGGGTAAAACCTAAAGGGAAAGGTCTAGCACCAAATTGCATTGGCCATCTGATCTAACTTCTGGAGGCAGTCAAAATGAGTATTTGAATTCTTCCCTACCTTATTCCTGTGCTGAGATACAGGCTGCTCCAACCTGCTGTAAAATGCTTGATTTCGAGAGTGAGCGAAACTAATGAAAACATTGTTGGGGTAAAACCTAAAGGGAAAGACCTAGCACCAAATTCCATTGGCCATCTGATCTAACTTCTGGAGGCAGTCAAAATGAGTATTTGAATTCTTCCCTACCTTATTCCTGTGCTGAGATACAGGCTGCTCCAACCTGCTGTAAAATGCTTGATTTCGAGAGTGAGCGAAACTAATGAAAACATTGTTGGGGTAAAACCTAAAGGGAAAGACCTAGCACCAAATTGCATTGGCCATCTGATCTAACTTCTGGAGGCAGTCAAAATGATCCTTAGAATTCTTCCCTACCTTAATCCTGTGCTGAGATACAGGCTGCTCCAACCTGCTGTAAAATGCTTGATTTCGAGAGTGATCGAAACTAATGAAAACATTGTTGGGGTAAAACCTAAAGGGAAAGACCTAGCACCAAATTCCATTGGCCATCTGATCTAACTTCTGGAGGCAGTCAAAATGATCCTTAGAATTCTTCCCTACCTTATTCCTGTGCTGAGATACAGGCTGCTCCAACCTGCTGTAAAATGCTTGATTTCGAGAGTGAGCGAAACTAATGAAAACATTGTTGGGGTAAAACCTAAAGGGAAAGACCTAGCACCAAATACAATTTGCCATCTGATCTAACTTCTGGAGGCAGTCAAAATGAGTATTTGAATTCTTCCCTACCTTATTCCTGTGCTGAGATACAGGCTGCTCCAACCTGCTGTAAAATGCTTGATTTCGAGAGTGAGCGAAACTAATGAAAACATTGTTGGGGTAAAACCTAAAGGGAAAGGCCTAGCACCAAATACAATTTGCCATCTGATCTAACTTCTGGAGGCAGTCAAAATGAGTATTTGAATTCTTCCCTACCTTATTCCTGTGCTGAGATACAGGCTGCTCCAACCTGCTGTAAAATGCTTGATTTCGAGAGTGAGCGAAACTAATGAAAACATTGTTGGGGTAAAACCTAAAGGGAAAGGCCTAGCACCAAATTCCATTGGCCATCTGATCTAACTTCTGGAGGCAGTCAAAATGAGTATTAGAATTCTTCCCTACCTTATTCCTGTGCTGAGATACAGGCTGCTCCAACCTGCTGTAAAATGCTTGATTTCGAGAGTGAGCGAAACTAATGAAAACATTGTTGGGGTAAAACCTAAAGGGAAAGACCTAGCACCAAATACAATTTGCCATCTGATCTAACTTCTGGAGGCAGTCAAAATGAGTATTTGAATTCTTCCCTACCTTATTCCTGTGCTGAGATACAGGCTGCTCCAACCTGCTGTAAAATGCTTGATTTCGAGAGTGAGCGAAACTAATGAAAACATTGTTGGGGTAAAACCTAAAGGGAAAGGCCTAGCACCAAATTGCATTGGCCATCTGATCTAACTTCTGGAGGCAGTCAAAATGATCCTTAGAATTCCTCCCTACCTTATTCCTGTGCTGAGATACAGGCTGCTCCAACCTGCTGTAAAATGCTTGATTTCGAGAGTGAGCGAAACTAATGAAAACATTGTTGGGGTAAAACCTAAAGGGAAAGGTCTAGCACCAAATTTCATTGGCCATCTGATCTAACTTCTGGAGGCAGTCAAAATGAGTATTTGAATTGTTCCCTATTCCTGTGCTGAGATACAGGCTGCTCCAACCTGCTGTAAAATGCTTGATTTCGAGAGTGATCGAAACTAATGAAAACATTGTTGGGGTAAAACCTAAAGGGAAAGGCCTAGCACCAAATTGCATTGGCCATCTGATCTAACTTCTGGAGGCAGTCAAAATGATCCTTAGAATTCTTCCCTACCTTATTCCTGTGCTGAGATACAGGCTGCTCCAACCTGCTGTAAAATGCTTGATTTCGAGAGTGATCGAAACTAATGAAAACATTGTTGGGGTAAAACCTAAAGGGAAAGGCCTAGCACCAAATACAATTTGCCATCTGATCTAACTTCTGGAGGCAGTCAAAATGAGTATTTGAATTCTTCCCTACCTTATTCCTGTGCTGAGATACAGGCTGCCCCAACCTGCTGTAAAATGCTTGATTTCGAGAGTGAGCGAAACTAATGAAAACATTGTTGGGGTAAAACCTAAAGGGAAAGACCTAGCACCAAATACAATTTGCCATCTGATCTAACTTCTGGAGGCAGTCAAAATGAGTATTTGAATTCTTCCCTACCTTATTCCTGTGCTGAGATACAGGCTGCTCCAACCTGCTGTAAAATGCTTGATTTCGAGAGTGAGCGAAACTAATGAAAACATTGTTGGGGTAAAACCTAAAGGGAAAGACCTAGCACCAAATACAATTTGCCATCTGATCTAACTTCTGGAGGCAGTCAAAATGAGTATTTGAATTCTTCCCTACCTTATTCCTGTGCTGAGATACAGGCTGCTCCAACCTGCTGTAAAATGCTTGATTTCGAGAGTGAGCGAAACTAATGAAAACATTGTTGGGGTAAAACCTAAAGGGAAAGGCCTAGCACCAAATTGCATTGGCCATCTGATCTAACTTCTGGAGGCAGTCAAAATGAGTATTTGAATTCTTCCCTACCTTATTCCTGTGCTGAGATACAGGCTGCTCCAACCTGCTGTAAAATGCTTGATTTCGAGAGTGAGCGAAACTAATGAAAACATTGTTGGGGTAAAACCTAAAGGGAAAGGCCTAGCACCAAATACAATTTGCCATCTGATCTAACTTCTGGAGGCAGTCAAAATGAGTATTTGAATTCTTCCCTACCTTATTCCTGTGCTGAGATACAGGCTGCTCCAACCTGCTGTAAAATGCTTGATTTCGAGAGTGAGCGAAACTAATGAAAACATTGTTGGGGTAAAACCTAAAGGGAAAGGTCTAGCACCAAATTGCATTGGCCATCTGATCTAACTTCTGGAGGCAGTCAAAATGATCCTTAGAATTCTTCCCTACCTTATTCCTGTGCTGAGATACAGGCTGCTCCAACCTGCTGTAAAATGCTTGATTTCGAGAGTGATCGAAACTAATGAAAACATTGTTGGGGTAAAACCTAAAGGGAAAGACCTAGCACCAAATACAATTTGTCATCTGATCTAACTTCTGGAGGCAGTCAAAATGAGTATTTGAATTCTTCCCTACCTTATTCCTGTGCTGAGATACAGGCTGCTCCAACCTGCTGTAAAATGCTTGATTTCGAGAGTGAGCGAAACTAATGAAAACATTGTTGGGGTAAAACCTAAAGGGAAAGACCTAGCACCAAATACAATTTGCCATCTGATCTAACTTCTGGAGGCAGTCAAAATGAGTATTTGAATTCTTCCCTACCTTATTCCTGTGCTGAGATACAGGCTGCTCCAACCTGCTGTAAAATGCTTGATTTCGAGAGTGAGCGAAACTAATGAAAACATTGTTGGGGTAAAACCTAAAGGGAAAGGTCTAGCACCAAATTGCATTGGCCATCTGATCTAACTTCTGGAGGCAGTCAAAATGATCCTTAGAATTCTTCCCTACCTTATTCCTGTGCTGAGATACAGGCTGCTCCAACCTGCTGTAAAATGCTTGATTTCGAGAGTGAGCGAAACTAATGAAAACATTGTTGGGGTAAAACCTAAAGGGAAAGGCCTAGCACCAAATTGCATTGGCCATCTGATCTAACTTCTGGAGGCAGTCAAAATGATCCTTAGAATTCTTCCCTACCTTATTCCTGTGCTGAGATACAGGCTGCTCCAACCTGCTGTAAAATGCTTGATTTCGAGAGTGAGCGAAACTAATGAAAACATTGTTGGGGTAAAACCTAAAGGGAAAGACCTAGCACCAAATTCCATTGGCCATCTGATCTAACTTCTGGAGGCAGTCAAAATGATCCTTAGAATTCTTCCCCACCTTATTCCTGTGCTGAGATACAGGCTGCTCCAACCTGCTGTAAAATGCTTGATTTCGAGAGTGAGCGAAACTAATGAAAACATTGTTGGGGTAAAACCTAAAGGGAAAGACCTAGCACCAAATACAATTTGCCATCTGATCTAACTTCTGGAGGCAGTCAAAATGATCCTTAGAATTCTTCCCTACCTTATTCCTGTGCTGAGATACAGGCTGCTCCAACCTGCTGTAAAATGCTTGATTTCGAGAGTGAGCGAAACTAATGAAAACATTGTTGGGGTAAAACCTAAAGGGAAAGACCTAGCACCAAATTCCATTGGCCATCTGATCTAACTTCTGGAGGCAGTCAAAATGAGTATTTGAATTCTTCCCTACCTTAATCCTGTGCTGAGATACAGGCTGCTCCAACCTGCTGTAAAATGCTTGATTTCGAGAGTGAGCGAAATTAATGAAAACATTGTTGGGGTAAAACCTAAAGGGAAAGGCCTAGCACCAAATTCCATTGGCCATCTGATCTAACTTCTGGAGGCAGTCAAAATGAGTATTTGAATTCTTCCCTACCTTATTCCTGTGCTGAGATACAGGCTGCTCCAACCTGCTGTAAAATGCTTGATTTCGAGAGTGAGCGAAACTAATGAAAACATTGTTGGGGTAAAACCTAAAGGGAAAGACCTAGCACCAAATACAATTTGCCATCTGATCTAACTTCTGGAGGCAGTCAAAATGAGTATTTGAATTCTTCCCTACCTTATTCCTGTGCTGAGATACAGGCTGCTCCAAGCTGCGGTAAAATGCTTGATTTCGAGAGTGAGCGAAACTAATGAAAACATTGTTGGGGTAAAACCTAAAGGGAAAGACCTAGCACCAAATACAATTTGCCATCTGATCTAACTTCTGGAGGCAGTCAAAATGAGTATTTGAATTCTTCCCTACCTTATTCCTGTGCTGAGATACAGGCTGCTCCAACCTGCTGTAAAATGCTTGATTTCGAGAGTGAGCGAAACTAATGAAAACATTGTTGGGGTAAAACCTAAAGGGAAAGGCCTAGCACCAAATTGCATTGGCCATCTGATCTAACTTCTGGAGGCAGTCAAAATGAGCCTTAGAATTCTTCCCTACCTTATTCCTGTGCTGAGATACAGGCTGCTCCAACCTGCTGTAAAATGCTTGATTTCGAGAGTGAGCGAAACTAATGAAAACATTGTTGGGGTAAAACCTAAAGGGAAAGACCTAGCACCAAATTGCATTGGCCATCTGATCTAACTTCTGGAGGCAGTCAAAATGATCCTTAGAATTCTTCCCTACCTTATTCCTGTGCTGAGATACAGGCTGCTCCAACCTGCTGCAAAATGCTTGATTTCGAGAGTGAGCGAAACTAATGAAAACATTGTTGGGGTAAAACCTAAAGGGAAAGGCCTAGCACCAAATTGCATTGGCCATCTGATCTAACTTCTGGAGGCAGTCAAAATGATCCTTAGAATTCTTCCCTACCTTATTCCTGTGCTGATATACAGGCTGCTCCAACCTGCTGTAAAATGCTTGATTTCGAGAGTGAGCGAAACTAATGAAAACATTGTTGAGGTAAAACCTAAAGGGAAAGGTCTAGCACCAAATTGCATTGGCCATCTGATCTAACTTCTGGAGGCAGTCAAAATGATCCTTAGAATTCTTCCCTACCTTATTCCTGTGCTGAGATACAGGCTGCTCCAACCTGCTGTAAAATGCTTGATTTCGAGAGTGAGCGAAACTAATGAAAACATTGTTGGGGTAAAACCTAAAGGGAAAGACCTAGCACCAAATACAATTTGCCATCTGATCTAACTTCTGGAGGCAGTCAAAATGAGTATTTGAATTCTTCCCTACCTTATTCCTGTGCTGAGATACAGGTTGCTCCAACCTGCTGTAAAATGCTTGATTTCGAGAGTGAGCGAAACTAATGAAAACATTGTTGGGGTAAAACCTAAAGGGAAAGGCCTAGCACCAAATTGCATTGGCCATCTGATCTAACTTCTGGAGGCAGTCAAAATGATCCTTAGAATTCCTCCCTACCTTATTCCTGTGCTGAGATACAGGCTGCTCCAACCTGCTGTAAAATGCTTGATTTCGAGAGTGAGCGAAACTAATGAAAACATTGTTGGGGTAAAACCTAAAGGGAAAGGTCTAGCACCAAATTGCATTGGCCATCTGATCTAACTTCTGGAGGCAGTCAAAATGAGTTTTTGAATTGTTCCCTATTCCTGTGCTGAGATACAGGCTGCTCCAACCTGCTGTAAAATGCTTGATTTCGAGAGTGAGCGAAACTAATGAAAACATTGTTGGGGTAAAACCTAAAGGGAAAGGCCTAGCACCAAATTGCATTGGCCATCTGATCTAACTTCTGGAGGCAGTCAAAATGATCCTTAGAATTCTTCCCTACCTTATTCCTGTGCTGAGATACAGGCTGCTCCAACCTGCTGTAAAATGCTTGATTTCGAGAGTGATCGAAACTAATGAAAACATTGTTGGGGTAAAACCTAAAGGGAAAGGCCTAGCACCAAATACAATTTGCCATCTGATCTAACTTCTGGAGGCAGTCAAAATGAGTATTTGAATTCTTCCCTACCTTATTCCTGTGCTGAGATACAGGCTGCTCCAACCTGCTGTAAAATGCTTGATTTCGAGAGTGAGCGAAACTAATGAAAACATTGTTGGGGTAAAACCTAAAGGGAAAGACCTAGCACCAAATACAATTTGCCATCTGATCTAACTTCTGGAGGCAGTCAAAATGAGTATTTGAATTCTTCCCTACCTTATTCCTGTGCTGAGATACAGGCTGCTCCAACCTGCTGTAAAATGCTTGATTTCGAGAGTGAGCGAAACTAATGAAAACATTGTTGGGGTAAAACCTAAAGGGAAAGACCTAGCACCAAATACAATTTGCCATCTGATCTAACTTCTGGAGGCAGTCAAAATGAGTATTTGAATTCTTCCCTACCTTATTCCTGTGCTGAGATACAGGCTGCTCCAACCTGCTGTAAAATGCTTGATTTCGAGAGTGAGCGAAACTAATGAAAACATTGTTGGGGTAAAACCTAAAGGGAAAGGCCTAGCACCAAATTGCATTGGCCATCTGATCTAACTTCTGGAGGCAGTCAAAATGAGTATTTGAATTCTTCCCTACCTTATTCCTGTGCTGAGATACAGGCTGCTCCAACCTGCTGTAAAATGCTTGATTTCGAGAGTGAGCGAAACTAATGAAAACATTGTTGGGGTAAAACCTAAAGGGAAAGGCCTAGCACCAAATACAATTTGCCATCTGATCTAACTTCTGGAGGCAGTCAAAATGAGTATTTGAATTCTTCCCTACCTTATTCCTGTGCTGAGATACAGGCTGCTCCAACCTGCTGTAAAATGCTTGATTTCGAGAGTGAGCGAAACTAATGAAAACATTGTTGGGGTAAAACCTAAAGGGAAAGGCCTAGCACCAAATTCCATTGGCCATCTGATCTAACTTCTGGAGGCAGTCAAAATGATCCTTAGAATTCTTCCCTACCTTATTCCTGTGCTGAGATACAGGCTGCTCCAACCTGCTGTAAAATGCTTGATTTCGAGAGTGATCGAAACTAATGAAAACATTGTTGGGGTAAAACCTAAAGGGAAAGACCTAGCACCAAATACAATTTGTCATCTGATCTAACTTCTGGAGGCAGTCAAAATGAGTATTTGAATTCTTCCCTACCTTATTCCTGTGCTGAGATACAGGCTGCTCCAACCTGCTGTAAAATGCTTGATTTCGAGAGTGAGCGAAACTAATGAAAACATTGTTGGGGTAAAACCTAAAGGGAAAGACCTAGCACCAAATACAATTTGCCATCTGATCTAACTTCTGGAGGCAGTCAAAATGAGTATTTGAATTCTTCCCTACCTTATTCCTGTGCTGAGATACAGGCTGCTCCAACCTGCTGTAAAATGCTTGATTTCGAGAGTGAGCGAAACTAATGAAAACATTGTTGGGGTAAAACCTAAAGGGAAAGGTCTAGCACCAAATTGCATTGGCCATCTGATCTAACTTCTGGAGGCAGTCAAAATGATCCTTAGAATTCTTCCCTACCTTATTCCTGTGCTGAGATACAGGCTGCTCCAACCTGCTGTAAAATGCTTGATTTCGAGAGTGAGCGAAACTAATGAAAACATTGTTGGGGTAAAACCTAAAGGGAAAGGCCTAGCACCAAATTGCATTGGCCATCTGATCTAACTTCTGGAGGCAGTCAAAATGAGTATTTGAATTCTTCCCTACCTTATTCCTGTGCTGAGATACAGGCTGCTCCAACCTGCTGTAAAATGCTTGATTTCGAGAGTGAGCGAAACTAATGAAAACATTGTTGGGGTAAAACCTAAAGGGAAAGACCTAGCACCAAATTCCATTGGCCATCTGATCTAACTTCTGGAGGCAGTCAAAATGATCCTTAGAATTCTTCCCCACCTTATTCCTGTGCTGAGATACAGGCTGCTCCAACCTGCTGTAAAATGCTTGATTTCGAGAGTGAGCGAAACTAATGAAAACATTGTTGGGGTAAAACCTAAAGGGAAAGACCTAGCACCAAATACAATTTGCCATCTGATCTAACTTCTGGAGGCAGTCAAAATGATCCTTAGAATTCTTCCCTACCTTATTCCTGTGCTGAGATACAGGCTGCTCCAACCTGCTGTAAAATGCTTGATTTCGAGAGTGAGCGAAACTAATGAAAACATTGTTGGGGTAAAACCTAAAGGGAAAGACCTAGCACCAAATTCCATTGGCCATCTGATCTAACTTCTGGAGGCAGTCAAAATGAGTATTTGAATTCTTCCCTACATTATTCCTGTGCTGAGATACAGGCTGCTCCAACCTGCTGTAAAATGCTTGATTTCGAGAGTGAGCGAAATTAATGAAAATATTGTTGGGGTAAAACCTAAAGGGAAAGACCTAGCACCAAATTGCATTGGCCATCTGATCTAACTTCTGGAGGCAGTCAAAATGAGTATTTGAATTCTTCCCTACCTTATTCCTGTGCTGAGATACAGGCTGCTCCAACCTGCTGTAAAATGCTTGATTTCGAGAGTGAGCGAAACTAATGAAAACATTGTTGGGGTAAAACCTAAAGGGAAAGACCTAGCACCAAATACAATTTGCCATCTGATCTAACTTCTGGAGGCAGTCAAAATGAGTATTTGAATTCTTCCCTACCTTAATCCTGTGCTGAGATACAGGCTGCTCCAACCTGCTGTAAAATGCTTGATTTCGAGAGTGAGCGAAATTAATGAAAACATTGTTGGGGTAAAACCTAAAGGGAAAGGCCTAGCACCAAATTCCATTGGCCATCTGATCTAACTTCTGGAGGCAGTCAAAATGAGTATTTGAATTCTTCCCTACCTTATTCCTGTGCTGAGATACAGGCTGCTCCAACCTGCTGTAAAATGCTTGATTTCGAGAGTGAGCGAAACTAATGAAAACATTGTTGGGGTAAAACCTAAAGGGAAAGACCTAGCACCAAATACAATTTGCCATCTGATCTAACTTCTGGAGGCAGTCAAAATGAGTATTTGAATTCTTCCCTACCTTATTCCTGTGCTGAGATACAGGCTGCTCCAAGCTGCGGTAAAATGCTTGATTTCGAGAGTGAGCGAAACTAATGAAAACATTGTTGGGGTAAAACCTAAAGGGAAAGACCTAGCACCAAATACAATTTGCCATCTGATCTAACTTCTGGAGGCAGTCAAAATGAGTATTTGAATTCTTCCCTACCTTATTCCTGTGCTGAGATACAGGCTGCTCCAACCTGCTGTAAAATGCTTGATTTCGAGAGTGAGCGAAACTAATGAAAACATTGTTGGGGTAAAACCTAAAGGGAAAGGCCTAGCACCAAATTGCATTGGCCATCTGATCTAACTTCTGGAGGCAGTCAAAATGAGCCTTAGAATTCTTCCCTACCTTATTCCTGTGCTGAGATACAGGCTGCTCCAACCTGCTGTAAAATGCTTGATTTCGAGAGTGAGCGAAACTAATGAAAACATTGTTGGGGTAAAACCTAAAGGGAAAGACCTAGCACCAAATTGCATTGGCCATCTGATCTAACTTCTGGAGGCAGTCAAAATGATCCTTAGAATTCTTCCCTACCTTATTCCTGTGCTGAGATACAGGCTGCTCCAACCTGCTGCAAAATGCTTGATTTCGAGAGTGAGCGAAACTAATGAAAACATTGTTGGGGTAAAACCTAAAGGGAAAGGCCTAGCACCAAATTGCATTGGCCATCTGATCTAACTTCTGGAGGCAGTCAAAATGATCCTTAGAATTCTTCCTACCTTATTCCTGTGCTGATATACAGGCTGCTCCAACCTGCTGTAAAATGCTTGATTTCGAGAGTGAGCGAAACTAATGAAAACATTGTTGAGGTAAAACCTAAAGGGAAAGGTCTAGCACCAAATTGCATTGGCCATCTGATCTAACTTCTGGAGGCAGTCAAAATGATCCTTAGAATTCTTCCCTACCTTATTCCTGTGCTGAGATACAGGCTGCTCCAACCTGCTGTAAAATGCTTGATTTCGAGAGTGATCGAAACTAATGAAAACATTGTTGGGGTAAAACCTAAAGGGAAAGACCTAGCACCAAATTCCATTGGCCATCTGATCTAACTTCTGGAGGCAGTCAAAATGATCCTTAGAATTCTTCCCTACCTTATTCCTGTGCTGAGATACAGGCTGCTCCAACCTGCTGTAAAATGCTTGATTTCGAGAGTGAGCGAAACTAATGAAAACATTGTTGGGGTAAAACCTAAAGGGAAAGACCTAGCACCAAATTGCATTGGCCATCTGATCTAACTTCTGGAGGCAGTCAAAATGATCCTTAGAATTCTTCCCTACCTTATTCCTGTGCTGAGATACAGGCTGCTCCAACCTGCTGTAAAATGCTTGATTTCGAGAGTGAGCGAAACTAATGAAAACATTGTTGGGGTAAAACCTAAAGGGAAAGGTCTAGCACCAAATTGCATTGGCCATCTGATCTAACTTCTGGAGGCAGTCAAAATGATCCTTAGAATTCTTCCCTACCTTATTCCTGTGCTGAGATACAGGCTGCTCCAACCTGCTGTAAAATGCTTGATTTCGAGAGTGAGCGAAACTAATGAAAACATTGTTGGGGTAAAACCTAAAGGGAAAGACCTAGCACCAAATTGCATTGGCCATCTGATCTAACTTCTGGAGGCAGTCAAAATGAGTATTTGAATTCTTCCCTACCTTATTCCTGTGCTGAGATACAGGCTGCTCCAACCTGCTGTAAAATGCTTGATTTCGAGAGTGAGCGAAACTAATGAAAACATTGTTGGGGTAAAACCTAAAGGGAAAGACCTAGCACCAAATACAATTTGCCATCTGATCTAACTTCTGGAGGCAGTCAAAATGATCCTTAGAATTCTTCCCGACCTTATTCCTGTGCTGAGATACAGGCTGCTCCAAGCTGCTGTAAAATGCTTGATTTCGAGAGTGAGCGAAACTAATGAAAACATTGTTGGGGTAAAACCTAAAGGGAAAGACCTAGCACCAAATACAATTTGCCATCTGATCTAACTTCTGGAGGCAGTCAAAATGAGTATTTGAATTCTTCCCTACCTTATTCCTGTGCTGAGATACAGGCTGCTCCAACCTGCTGTAAAATGCTTGATTTCGAGAGTGAGCGAAACTAATGAAAACATTGTTGGGGTAAAACCTAAAGGGAAAGACCTAGCACCAAATTGCATTGGCCATCTGATCTAACTTCTGGAGGCCAGTCAAAAATGAGTATTTGAATTCTTCCCTACCTTATTCCTGTGCTGAGATACAGGCTGCTCCAACCTGCTGTAAAATGCTTGCTTTCGAGAGTGAGCGAAACTAATTGAAAACATTGTTGGGGTAAAACCTAAAGGGAAAGACCTAGCACCAAATTCCATTGGCCATCTGATCTAACTTCTGGAGGCAGTCAAAATGAGTATTTGAATTCTTCCCTACCTTATTCCTGTGCTGAGATACAGGCTGCTCCAACCTGCTGTAAAATGCTTGATTTCGAGAGTGAGCGAAACTAATGAAAACATTGTTGGGTAAAACCTAAAGGGAAAGGACCTAGCACCAAATACAATTTGCCATCTGATCTAACTTCTGGAGGCAGTCAAAATGATCCTTAGAATTCTTCCCTACCTTATTCCTGTGCTGAGATACAGGGCTGCTCCAACCTGCTGTAAAATGCTTGATTTCGATGAGTGAGCGAAACTAATGAAAACATTGTTGGGGTAAAACCTAAAGGGAAAGACCTAGCACCAAATACAATTTGCCATCTGATCTAACTTCTGGAGGCAGTCAAAATGATCCTTAGAATTCTTCCCTACTTTATTCCTGTGCTGAGATACAGGCTGCTCCAACCTGCTGTAAAATGCTTGATTTCGAGAGTGAGCGAAACTAATGAAAACATTGTTGGGGTAAAACCTAAAGGGAAAGACCTAGCACCAAATTGCATTGGCCATCTGATCTAACTTCTGGAGGCAGTCAAAATGATCCTTAGAATTCTTCCCTACCTTATTCCTGTGCTGAGATACAGGCTGCTCCAACCTGCTGTAAAATGCTTGATTTCGAGAGTGAGCGAAACTAATGAAAACATTGTTGGGGTAAAACCTAAAGGGAAAGACCTAGCACCAAATACAATTTGCCATCTGATCTAACTTCTGGAGGCAGTCAAAATGAGTATTTGAATTCTTCCCTACCTTATTCCTGTGCTGAGATACAGGCTGCTCCAACCTGCTGTAAAATGCTTGATTTCGAGAGTGAGCGAAACTAATGAAAACATTGTTGGGGTAAAACCTAAAGGGAAAGACCTAGCACCAAATACAATTTGCCATCTGATCTAACTTCTGGAGGCAGTCAAAATGATCCTTAGAATTCTTCCCTACTTTATTCCTGTGCTGAGATACAGGCTGCTCCAACCTGCTGTAAAATGCTTGATTTCGAGAGTGAGCGAAACTAATGAAAACATTGTTGGGGTAAAACCTAAAGGGAAAGACCTAGCACCAAATTGCATTGGCCATCTGATCTAACTTCTGGAGGCAGTCAAAATGATCCTTAGAATTCTTCCCTACCTTATTCCTGTGCTGAGATACAGGCTGCTCCAACCTGCTGCAAAATGCTTGATTTCGAGAGTGAGCGAAACTAATGAAAACATTGTTGGGGTAAAACCTAAAGGGAAAGGCCTAGCACCAAATTGCATTGGCCATCTGATCTAACTTCTGGAGGCAGTCAAAATGATCCTTAGAATTCTTCCCTACCTTATTCCTGTGCTGATATACAGGCTGCTCCAACCTGCTGTAAAATGCTTGATTTCGAGAGTGAGCGAAACTAATGAAAACATTGTTGAGGTAAAACCTAAAGGGAAAGGTCTAGCACCAAATTGCATTGGCCATCTGATCTAACTTCTGGAGGCAGTCAAAATGATCCTTAGAATTCTTCCCTACCTTATTCCTGTGCTGAGATACAGGCTGCTCCAACCTGCTGTAAAATGCTTGATTTCGAGAGTGATCGAAACTAATGAAAACATTGTTGGGGTAAAACCTAAAGGGAAAGACCTAGCACCAAATTCCATTGGCCATCTGATCTAACTTCTGGAGGCAGTCAAAATGATCCTTAGAATTCTTCCCTACCTTATTCCTGTGCTGAGATACAGGCTGCTCCAACCTGCTGTAAAATGCTTGATTTCGAGAGTGAGCGAAACTAATGAAAACATTGTTGGGGTAAAACCTAAAGGGAAAGACCTAGCACCAAATTGCATTGGCCATCTGATCTAACTTCTGGAGGCAGTCAAAATGATCCTTAGAATTCTTCCCTACCTTATTCCTGTGCTGAGATACAGGCTGCTCCAAGCTGCGGTAAAATGCTTGATTTCGAGAGTGAGCGAAACTAATGAAAACATTGTTGGGGTAAAACCTAAAGGGAAAGGTCTAGCACCAAATTGCATTGGCCATCTGATCTAACTTCTGGAGGCAGTCAAAATGATCCTTAGAATTCTTCCCTACCTTATTCCTGTGCTGAGATACAGGCTGCTCCAAGCTGCTGTAAAATGCTTGATTTCGAGAGTGAGCGAAACTAATGAAAACATTGTTGGGGTAAAACCTAAAGGGAAAGACCTAGCACCAAATACAATTTGCCATCTGATCTAACTTCTGGAGGCAGTCAAAATGAGTATTTGAATTCTTCCCTACCTTAATCCTGTGCTGAGATACAGGCTGCTCCAACCTGCTGTAAAATGCTTGATTTCGAGAGTGAGCGAAACTAATGAAAACATTGTTGGGGTAAAACCTAAAGGGAAAGGCCTAGCACCAAATTGCATTGGCCATCTGATCTAACTTCTGGAGGCAGTCAAAATGAGTATTTGAATTCTTCCCTACCTTATTCCTGTGCTGAGATACAGGCTGCTCCAACCTGCTGTAAAATGCTTGATTTCGAGAGTGAGCGAAACTAATGAAAACATTGTTGGGGTAAAACCTAAAGGGAAAGACCTAGCACCAAATACAATTTGCCATCTGATCTAACTTCTGGAGGCAGTCAAAATGATCCTTAGAATTCTTCCCGACCTTATTCCTGTGCTGAGATACAGGCTGCTCCAAGCTGCTGTAAAATGCTTGATTTCGAGAGTGAGCGAAACTAATGAAAACATTGTTGGGGTAAAACCTAAAGGGAAAGACCTAGCACCAAATACAATTTGCCATCTGATCTAACTTCTGGAGGCAGTCAAAATGAGTATTTGAATTCTTCCCTACCTTATTCCTGTGCTGAGATACAGGCTGCTCCAACCTGCTGTAAAATGCTTGATTTCGAGAGTGAGCGAAACTAATGAAAACATTGTTGGGGTAAAACCTAAAGGGAAAGACCTAGCACCAAATTCCATTGGCCATCTGATCTAACTTCTGGAGGCAGTCAAAATGAGTATTTGAATTCTTCCCTACCTTATTCCTGTGCTGAGATACAGGCTGCTCCAACCTGCTGTAAAATGCTTGATTTCGAGAGTGAGCGAAACTAATGAAAACATTGTTGGGGTAAAACCTAAAGGGAAAGACCTAGCACCAAATTCCATTGGCCATCTGATCTAACTTCTGGAGGCAGTCAAAATGAGTATTTGAATTCTTCCCTACCTTATTCCTGTGCTGAGATACAGGCTGCTCCAACCTGCTGTAAAATGCTTGTTTTCGAGAGTGAGCGAAACTAATGAAAACATTGTTGGGGTAAAACCTAAAGGGAAAGACCTAGCACCAAATACAATTTGCCATCTGATCTAACTTCTAGAGGCAGTCAAAATGATCCTTAGAATTCTTCCCTACCTTATTCCTGTGCTGAGATACAGGCTGCTCCAACCTGCTGTAAAATGCTTGATTTCGAGAGTGAGCGAAACTAATGAAAACATTGTTGGGGTAAAACCTAAAGGGAAAGACCTAGCACCAAATACAATTTGCCATCTGATCTAACTTCTGGAGGCAGTCAAAATGAGTATTTGAATTCTTCCCTACCTTATTCCTGTGCTGAGATACAGGCTGCTCCAACCTGCTGTAAAATGCTTGATTTCGAGAGTGAGCGAAACTAATGAAAACATTGTTGGGGTAAAACCTAAAGGGAAAGACCTGGCACCAAATACAATTTGCCATCTGATCTAACTTCTGGAGGCAGTCAAAATGATCCTTAGAATTCTTCCCTACCTTATTCCTGTGCTGAGATACAGGCTGCTCCAACCTGCTGTAAAATGCTTGATTTCGAGAGTGAGCGAAACTAATGAAAACATTGTTGGGGTAAAACCTAAAGGGAAAGGTCTAGCACCAAATTGCATTGGCCATCTGATCTAACTTCTGGAGGCAGTCAAAATGATCCTTATAATTCTTCCCTACCTTATTCCTGTGCTGAGATACAGGCTGCTCCAACCTGCTGTAAAATGCTTGATTTCGAGAGTGATCGAAACTAATGAAAACATTGTTGGGGTAAAACCTAAAGGGAAAGACCTAGCACCAAATTGCATTGGCCATCTGATCTAACTTCTGGAGGCAGTCAAAATGAGTATTTGAATTCTTCCCTACCTTATTCCTGTGCTGAGATACAGGCTGCTCCAACCTGCTGTAAAATGCTTGATTTCGAGAGTGAGCGAAACTAATGAAAACATTGTTGGGGTAAAACCTAAAGGGAAAGACCTAGCACCAAATACAATTTGCCATCTGATCTAAATTCTGGAGGCAGTCAAAATGATCCTTAGAATTCTTCCCGACCTTATTTCTGTGCTGAGATACAGGCTGCTCCAAGCTGCTGTAAAATGCTTGATTTCGAGAGTGAGCGAAACTAATGAAAACATTGTTGGGGTAAAACCTAAAGGGAAAGACCTAGCACCAAATACAATTTGTCATCTGATCTAACTTCTGGAGGCAGTCAAAATGAGTATTTGAATTCTTCCCTACCTTATTCCTGTGCTGAGATACAGGCTGCTCCAACCTGCTGTAAAATGCTTGATTTCGAGAGTGAGCGAAACTAATGAAAACATTGTTGGGGTAAAACCTAAAGGGAAAGACCTAGCACCAAATACAATTTGCCATCTGATCTAAATTCTGGAGGCAGTCAAAATGATCCTTAGAATTCTTCCCGACCTTATTCCTGTGCTGAGATACAGGCTGCTCCAAGCTGCTGTAAAATGCTTGATTTCGAGAGTGAGCGAAACTAATGAAAACATTGTTGGGGTAAAACCTAAAGGGAAAGACCTAGCACCAAATTGCATTGGCCATCTGATCTAACTTCTGGAGGCAGTCAAAATGATCCTTAGAATTCTTCCCTACCTTATTCCTGTGCTGAGATACAGGCTGCTCCAACCTGCTGTAAAATGCTTGATTTCGAGAGTGAGCGAAACTAATGAAAACATTGTTGGGGTAAAACCTAAAGGGAAAGACCTAGCACCAAATTCCATTGGCCATCTGATCTAACTTCTGGAGGCAGTCAAAATGATCCTTAGAATTCTTCCCTACCTTATTCCTGTGCTGAGATACAGGCTGCTCCAACCTGCTGTAAAATGCTTGATTTCGAGAGTGAGCGAAACTAATGAAAACATTGTTGGGGTAAAACCTAAAGGGAAAGGCCTAGCACCAAATACAATTTGCCATCTGATCTAACTTCTGGAGGCAGTCAAAATGAGTATTTGAATTCTTCCCTACCTTATTCCTGTGCTGAGATACAGGCTGCTCCAACCTGCTGTAAAATGCTTGATTTCGAGAGTGAGCGAAACTAATGAAAACATTGTTGGGGTAAAACCTAAAGGGAAAGACCTAGCACCAAATACAATTTGCCATCTGATCTAACTTCTAGAGGCAGTCAAAATGATCCTCAGAATTCTTCCCTACCTTATTCCTGTGCTGAGATACAGGCTGCTCCAACCTGCTGTAAAATGCTTGATTTCGAGAGTGAGCGAAACTAATGAAAACATTGTTGGGGTAAAACCTAAAGGCAAAGGCCTAGCACCAAATACAATTTGCCATCTGATCTAACTTCTGGAGGCAGTCAAAATGAGTATTTGAATTCTTCCCTACCTTATTCCTGTGCTGAGATACAGGCTGCTCCAACCTGCTGTAAAATGCTTGATTTCGAGAGTGAGCGAAACTAATGAAAACATTGTTGGGGTAAAACCTAAAGGGAAAGGCCTAGCACCAAATTGCATTGGCCATCTGATCTAACTTCTGGAGGCAGTCAAAATGAGTATTTGAATTCTTCCCTACCTTATTCCTGTGCTGAGATACAGGCTGCTCCAACCTGCTGTAAAATGCTTGATTTCGAGAGTGAGCGAAACTAATGAAAACATTGTTGTGGTAAAACCTAAAGGGAAAGACCTAGCACCAAATTGCATTGGCCATCTGATCTAACTTCTGGAGGCAGTCAAAATGATCCTTAGAATTCTTCCCTACCTTATTCCTGTGCTGAGATACAGGCTGCTCCGACCTGCTGTAAAATGCTTGATTTCGAGAGTGAGCGAAACTAATGAAAACATTGTTGGGGTAAAACCTAAAGGGAAAGACCTAGCACCAAATTGCATTGGCCATCTGATCTAACTTCTGGAGGCAGTCAAAATGAGTATTTGAATTCTTCCCTACCTTATTCCTGTGCTGAGATACAGGCTGCTCCAACCTGCTGTAAAATGCTTGATTTCGAGAGTGAGCGAAACTAATGAAAACATTGTTGGGGTAAAACCTAAAGGGAAAGACCTAGCACCAAATACAATTTGCCATCTGATCTAACTTCTGGAGGCAGTCAAAATGAGTATTTGAATTCTTCCCTACCTTATTCCTGTGCTGAGATACAGGCTGCTCCAACGTGCTGTAAAATGCTTGATTTCGAGAGTGAGCGAAACTAATGAAAACATTGTTGGGGTAAAACCTAAAGGGAAAGACCTAGCACCAAATTGCATTGGCCATCTGATCTAACTTCTGGAGGCAGTCAAAATGAGTATTTGAATTCTTCCCTACCTTATTCCTGTGCTGAGATACAGGCTGCTCCAACCTGCTGTAAAATGCTTGATTTCGAGAGTGAGCGAAACTAATGAAAACATTGTTGGGGTAAAACCTAAAGGGAAAGGTCTAGCACCAAATTGCATTGGCCATCTGATCTAACTTCTGGAGGCAGTCAAAATGATCCTTAGAATTCTTCCCTACCTTATTCCTGTGCTGAGATACAGGCTGCTCCAACCTGCTGTAAAATGCTTGATTTCGAGAGTGATCGAAACTAATGAAAACATTGTTGGGGTAAAACCTAAAGGGAAAGACCTAGCACCAAATACAATTTGTCATCTGATCTAACTTCTGGAGGCAGTCAAAATGAGTATTTGAATTCTTCCCTACCTTATTCCTGTGCTGAGATACAGGCTGCTCCAACCTGCTGTAAAATGCTTGATTTCGAGAGTGAGCGAAACTAATGAAAACATTGTTGGGGTAAAACCTAAAGGGAAAGGTCTAGCACCAAATTGCATTGGCCATCTGATCTAACTTCTGGAGGCAGTCAAAATGATCCTTAGAATTCTTCCCTACCTTATTCCTGTGCTGAGATACAGGCTGCTCCAACCTGCTGTAAAATGCTTGATTTCGAGAGTGAGCGAAACTAATGAAAACATTGTTGGGGTAAAACCTAAAGGGAAAGACCTAGCACCAAATTCCATTGGCCATCTGATCTAACTTCTGGAGGCAGTCAAAATGATCCTTAGAATTCTTCCCTACCTTATTCCTGTGCTGAGATACAGGCTGCTCCAACCTGCTGTAAAATGCTTGATTTCGAGAGTGAGCAAAACTAATGAAAACATTGTTGGGGTAAAACCTAAAGGGAAAGACCTAGCACCAAATACAATTTGCCATCTGATCTAACTTCTGGAGGCAGTCAAAATGAGTATTTGAATTCTTCCCTACCTTATTCCTGTGCTGAGATACAGGCTGCTCCAACCTGCTGTAAAATGCTTGATTTCGAGAGTGAGCGAAACTAATGAAAACATTGTTGGGGTAAAACCTAAAGGGAAAGACCTAGCACCAAATTCCATTGGCCATCTGATCTAACTTCTGGAGGCAGTCAAAATGATCCTTAGAATTCTTCCCTACCTTATTCCTGTGCTGAGATACAGGCTGCTCCAACCTGCTGTAAAATGCTTGATTTCGAGAGTGAGCGAAACTAATGAAAACATTGTTGGGGTAAAACCTAAAGGGAAAGGCCTAGCACCAAATACAATTTGCCATCTGATCTAACTTCTGGAGGCAGTCAAAATGAGTATTTGAATTCTTCCCTACCTTATTCCTGTGCTGAGATACAGGCTGCTCCAACCTGCTGTAAAATGCTTGATTTCGAGAGTGAGCGAAACTAATGAAAACATTGTTGGGGTAAAACCTAAAGGGAAAGACCTAGCACCAAATTCCATTGGCCATCTGATCTAACTTCTGGAGGCAGTCAAAATGAGTATTTGAATTCTTCCCTACCTTATTCCTGTGCTGAGATACAGGCTGCTCCAACCTGCTGTAAAATGCTTGATTTCGAGAGTGAGCGAAACTAATGAAAACATTGTTGGGGTAAAACCTAAAGGGAAAGGCCTAGCACCAAATACAATTTGCCATCTGATCTAACTTCTGGAGGCAGTCAAAATGAGTATTTGAATTCTTCCCTACCTTATTCCTGTGCTGAGATACAGGCTGCTCCAACCTGCTGTAAAATGCTTGATTTCGAGAGTGAGCGAAACTAATGAAAACATTGTTGGGGTAAAACCTAAAGGGAAAGACCTAGCACCAAATTGCATTGGCCATCTGATCTAACTTCTGGAGGCAGTCAAAATGATCCTTAGAATTCTTCCCTACCTTATTCCTGTGCTGAGATACAGGCTGCTCCAACCTGCTGTAAAATGCTTGATTTCGAGAGTGAGCGAAACTAATGAAAACATTGTTGGGGTAAAACCTAAAGGGAAAGACCTAGCACCAAATTGCATTGGCCATCTGATCTAACTTCTGGAGGCAGTCAAAATGAGTATTTGAATTCTTCCCTACCTTATTCCTGTGCTGAGATACAGGCTGCTCCAACCTGCTGTAAAATGCTTGATTTCGAGAGTGAGCGAAACTAATGAAAACATTGTTGGGGTAAAACCTAAAGGGAAAGACCTAGCACCAAATACAATTTGCCATCTGATCTAACTTCTGGAGGCAGTCAAAATGAGTATTTGAATTCTTCCCTACCTTATTCCTGTGCTGAGATACAGGCTGCTCCAACCTGCTGTAAAATGCTTGATTTCGAGAGTGAGCGAAACTAATGAAAACATTGTTGGGGTAAAACCTAAAGGGAAAGGTCTAGCACCAAATTCCATTGGCCATCTGATCTAACTTCTGGAGGCAGTCAAAATGATCCTTAGAATTCTTCCCTACCTTATTCCTGTGCTGAGATACAGGCTGCTCCAACCTGCTGTAAAATGCTTGATTTCGAGAGTGAGCGAAACTAATGAAAACATTGTTGGGGTAAAACCTAAAGGGAAAGGCCTAGCACCAAATTGCATTGGCCATCTGATCTAACTTCTGGAGGCAGTCAAAATGAGTATTTGAATTCTTCCCTACCTTATTCCTGTGCTGAGATACAGGCTGCTCCAACCTGCTGTAAAATGCTTGATTTCGAGAGTGAGCGAAACTAATGAAAACATTGTTGAGGTAAAACCTAAAGGGAAAGGTCTAGCACCAAATTGCATTGGCCATCTGATCTAACTTCTGGAGGCAGTCAAAATGATCCTTAGAATTCTTCCCTACCTTATTCCTGTGCTGAGATACAGGCTGCTCCAACCTGCTGTAAAATGCTTGATTTCGAGAGTGATCGAAACTAATGAAAACATTGTTGGGGTAAAACCTAAAGGGAAAGACCTAGCACCAAATTCCATTGGCCATCTGATCTAACTTCTGGAGGCAGTCAAAATGATCCTTAGAATTCTTCCCTACCTTATTCCTGTGCTGAGATACAGGCTGCTCCAACCTGCTGTAAAATGCTTGATTTCGAGAGTGAGCGAAACTAATGAAAACATTGTTGGGGTAAAACCTAAAGGGAAAGACCTAGCACCAAATTCCATTGGCCATCTGATCTAACTTCTGGAGGCAGTCAAAATGATCCTTAGAATTCTTCCCTACCTTATTCCTGTGCTGAGATACAGGCTGCTCCATGCTGCTGTAAAATGCTTGATTTCGAGAGTGAGCAAAACTAATGAAAACATTGTTGGGGTAAAACCTAAAGGGAAAGACCTAGCACCAAATACAATTTGCCATCTGATCTAACTTCTGGAGGCAGTCAAAATGAGTATTTGAATTCTTCCCTACCTTATTCCTGTGCTGAGATACAGGCTGCTCCAACCTGCTGTAAAATGCTTGATTTCGAGAGTGAGCGAAACTAATGAAAACATTGTTGGGGTAAAACCTAAAGGGAAAGGCCTAGCACCAAATACAATTTGCCATCTGATCTAACTTCTGGAGGCAGTCAAAATGATCCTTAGAATTCTTCCCTACCTTATTCCTGTGCTGAGATACAGGCTGCTCCAACCTGCTGTAAAATGCTTGATTTCGAGAGTGAGCGAAACTAATGAAAACATTGTTGGGGTAAAACCTAAAGGGAAAGACCTAGCACCAAATACAATTTGCCATCTGATCTAACTTCTGGAGGCAGTCAAAATGATCCTTAGAATTCTTCCCTACCTTATTCCTGTGCTGAGATACAGGCTGCTCCAACCTGCTGTAAAATGCTTGATTTCGAGAGTGAGCGAAACTAATGAAAACATTGTTGGGGTAAAACCTAAAGGGAAAGACCTAGCACCAAACACAATTTGTCATCTGATCTAACTTCTGGAGGCAGTCAAAATGAGTATTTGAATTCTTCCCTACCTTATTCCTGTGCTGAGATACAGGCTGCTCCAACCTGCTGTAAAATGCTTGATTTCGAGAGTGAGCGAAACTAATGAAAACATTGTTGGGGTAAAACCTAAAGGGAAAGACCTAGCACCAAATTGCATTGGCCATCTGATCTAACTTCTGGAGGCAGTCAAAATGAGTATTTGAATTCTTCCCTACCTTATTCCTGTGCTGAGATACAGGCTGCTCCAACCTGCTGTAAAATGCTTGATTTCGAGAGTGAGCGAAACTAATGAAAACATTGTTGGGGTAAAACCTAAAGGGAAAGACCTAGCACCAAATACAATTTGCCATCTGATCTAACTTCTGGAGGCAGTCAAAATGATCCTTAGAATTCTTCCCGACCTTATTTCTGTGCTGAGATACAGGCTGCTCCAAGCTGCTGTAAAATGCTTGATTTCGAGAGTGAGCGAAACTAATGAAAACATTGTTGGGGTAAAACCTAAGGGAAAGACCTAGCACCAAATACAATTTGCCATCTGATCTAACTTCTGGAGGCAGTCAAAATGAGTATTTGAATTCTTCCCTACCTTATTCCTGTGCTGAGATACAGGCTGCTCCAACCTGCTGTAAAATGCTTGATTTCGAGAGTGAGCGAAACTAATGAAAACATTGTTGGGGTAAAACCTAAAGGGAAAGACCTAGCACCAAATACAATTTGCCATCTGATCTAAATTCTGGAGGCAGTCAAAATGATCCTTAGAATTCTTCCGACCTTATTCCTGTGCTGAGATACAGGCTGCTCCAAGCTGCTGTAAAATGCTTGATTTCGAGAGTGAGCGAAACTAATGAAAACATTGTTGGGGTAAAACCTAAAGGGAAAGACCTAGCACCAAATTCCATTGGCCATCTGATCTAACTTCTGGAGGCAGTCAAAATGATCCTTAGAATTCTTCCCTACCTTATTCCTGTGCTGAGATACAGGCTGCTCCAACCTGCTGTAAAATGCTTGATTTCGAGAGTGAGCGAAACTAATGAAAACATTGTTGGGGTAAAACCTAAAGGGAAAGACCTAGCACCAAATTCCATTGGCCATCTGATCTAACTTCTGGAGGCAGTCAAAATGATCCTTAGAATTCTTCCCTACCTTATTCCTGTGCTGAGATACAGGCTGCTCCAACCTGCTGTAAAATGCTTGATTTCGAGAGTGAGCGAAACTAATGAAAACATTGTTGGGGTAAAACCTAAAGGGAAAGGCCTAGCACCAAATACAATTTGCCATCTGATCTAACTTCTGGAGGCAGTCAAAATGAGTATTTGAATTCTTCCCTACCTTATTCCTGTGCTGAGATACAGGCTGCTCCAACCTGCTGTAAAATGCTTGATTTCGAGAGTGAGCGAAACTAATGAAAACATTGTTGGGGTAAAACCTAAAGGGAAAGACCTAGCACCAAATACAATTTGCCATCTGATCTAACTTCTGGAGGCAGTCAAAATGAGTATTTGAATTCTTCCCTACCTTATTCCTGTGCTGAGATACAGGCTGCTCCAACCTGCTGTAAAATGCTTGATTTCGAGAGTGAGCGAAACTAATGAAAACATTGTTGGGGTAAAACCTAAAGGGAAAGACCTAGCACCAAATTGCATTGGCCATCTGATCTAACTTCTGGAGGCAGTCAAATGAGTATTTGAATTCTTCCCTACCTTATTCCTGTGCTGAGATACAGGCTGCTCCAACCTGCTGTAAAATGCTTGATTTCGAGAGTGAGCGAAACTAATGAAAACATTGTTGGGGTAAAACCTAAAGGGAAAGGTCTAGCACCAAATTGCATTGGCCATCTGATCTAACTTCTGGAGGCAGTCAAAATGATCCTTAGAATTCTTCCCCTACCTTATTCCTGTGCTGAGATACAGGCTGCTCCAACCTGCTGTAAAATGCTTGATTTCGAGAGTGATCGAAACTAATGAAAACATTGTTGGGGTAAAACCTAAAGGGAAAGACCTAGCACCAAATACAATTTGTCATCTGATCTAACTTCTGGAGGCAGTCAAAATGAGTATTTGAATTCTTCCCTACCTTATTCCTGTGCTGAGATACAGGCTGCTCCAACCTGCTGTAAAATGCTTGATTTCGAGAGTGAGCGAAACTAATGAAAACATTGTTGGGGTAAAACCTAAAGGGAAAGGTCTAGCACCAAATTGCATTGGCCATCTGATCTAACTTCTGGAGGCAGTCAAAATGATCCTTAGAATTCTTCCCTACCTTATTCCTGTGCTGAGATACAGGCTGCTCCAACCTGCTGTAAAATGCTTGATTTCGAGAGTGAGCGAAACTAATGAAAACATTGTTGGGGTAAAACCTAAAGGGAAAGACCTAGCACCAAATTCCATTGGCCATCTGATCTAACTTCTGGAGGCAGTCAAAATGATCCTTAGAATTCTTCCCTACCTTATTCCTGTGCTGAGATACAGGCTGCTCCAACCTGCTGTAAAATGCTTGATTTCGAGAGTGAGCAAAACTAATGAAAACATTGTTGGGGTAAAACCTAAAGGGAAAGACCTAGCACCAAATACAATTTGCCATCTGATCTAACTTCTGGAGGCAGTCAAAATGAGTATTTGAATTCTTCCCTACCTTATTCCTGTGCTGAGATACAGGCTGCTCCAACCTGCTGTAAAATGCTTGATTTCGAGAGTGAGCGAAACTAATGAAAACATTGTTGGGGTAAAACCTAAAGGGAAAGACCTAGCACCAAATTCCATTGGCCATCTGATCTAACTTCTGGAGGCAGTCAAAATGATCCTTAGAATTCTTCCCTACCTTATTCCTGTGCTGAGATACAGGCTGCTCCAACCTGCTGTAAAATGCTTGATTTCGAGAGTGAGCGAAACTAATGAAAACATTGTTGGGGTAAAAACCTAAAGGGAAAGGCCTAGCACCAAATACAATTTGCCATCTGATCTAACTTCTGGAGGCAGTCAAAATGAGTATTTGAATTCTTCCCTACCTTATTCCTGTGCTGAGATACAGGCTGCTCCAACCTGCTGTAAAATGCTTGATTTCGAGAGTGAGCGAAACTAATGAAAACATTGTTGGGGTAAAACCTAAAGGGAAAGACCTAGCACCAATTCCATTGGCCATCTGATCTAACTTCTGGAGGCAGTCAAAATGAGTATTTGAATTCTTCCCTACCTTATTCCTGTGCTGAGATACAGGCTGCTCCAACCTGCTGTAAAATGCTTGATTTCGAGAGTGAGCGAAACTAATGAAAACATTGTTGGGGTAAAACCTAAAGGGAAAGGCCTAGCACCAAATACAATTTGCCATCTGATCTAACTTCTGGAGGCAGTCAAAATGAGTATTTGAATTCTTCCCTACCTTATTCCTGTTGCTGAGATACAGGCTGCTCCAACCTGCTGTAAAATGCTTGATTTCGAGAGTGAGCGAAACTAATGAAAACATTGTTGGGGTAAAACCTAAAGGAAAGACCTAGCACCAAATTGCATTGGCCATCTGATCTAACTTCTGGAGGCAGTCAAAATGATCCTTAGAATTCTTCCCTACCTTATTCCTGTGCTGAGATACAGGCTGCTCCAACCTGCTGTAAAATGCTTGATTTCGAGAGTGAGCGAAACTAATGAAAACATTGTTGGGGTAAAACCTAAAGGGAAAGACCTAGCACCAAATTGCATTGGCCATCTGATCTAACTTCTGGAGGCAGTCAAAATGAGTATTTGAATTCTTCCCTACCTTATTCCTGTGCTGAGATACAGGCTGCTCCAACCTGCTGTAAAATGCTTGATTTCGAGAGTGAGCGAAACTAATGAAAACATTGTTGGGGTAAAACCTAAAGGGAAAGACCTAGCACCAAATACAATTTGCCATCTGATCTAACTTCTGGAGGCAGTCAAAATGAGTATTTGAATTCTTCCCTACCTTATTCCTGTGCTGAGATACAGGCTGCTCCAACCTGCTGTAAAATGCTTGATTTCGAGAGTGAGCGAAACTAATGAAAACATTGTTGGGGTAAAACCTAAAGGGAAAGGTCTAGCACCAAATTCCATTGGCCATCTGATCTAACTTCTGGAGGCAGTCAAAATGATCCTTAGAATTCTTCCCTACCTTATTCCTGTGCTGAGATACAGGCTGCTCCAACCTGCTGTAAAATGCTTGATTTCGAGAGTGAGCGAAACTAATGAAAACATTGTTGGGGTAAAACCTAAAGGGAAAGGCCTAGCACCAAATTGCATTGGCCATCTGATCTAACTTCTGGAGGCAGTCAAAATGAGTATTTGAATTCTTCCCTACCTTATTCCTGTGCTGAGATACAGGCTGCTCCAACCTGCTGTAAAATGCTTGATTTCGAGAGTGAGCGAAACTAATGAAAACATTGTTGAGGTAAAACCTAAAGGGAAAGGTCTAGCACCAAATTGCATTGGCCATCTGATCTAACTTCTGGAGGCAGTCAAAATGATCCTTAGAATTCTTCCCTACCTTATTCCTGTGCTGAGATACAGGCTGCTCCAACCTGCTGTAAAATGCTTGATTTCGAGAGTGATCGAAACTAATGAAAACATTGTTGGGGTAAAACCTAAAGGGAAAGACCTAGCACCAAATTCCATTGGCCATCTGATCTAACTTCTGGAGGCAGTCAAAATGATCCTTAGAATTCTTCCCTACCTTATTCCTGTGCTGAGATACAGGCTGCTCCAACCTGCTGTAAAATGCTTGATTTCGAGAGTGAGCGAAACTAATGAAAACATTGTTGGGGTAAAACCTAAAGGGAAAGACCTAGCACCAAATTCCATTGGCCATCTGATCTAACTTCTGGAGGCAGTCAAAATGATCCTTAGAATTCTTCCCTACCTTATTCCTGTGCTGAGATACAGGCTGCTCCATGCTGCTGTAAAATGCTTGATTTCGAGAGTGAGCAAAACTAATGAAAACATTGTTGGGGTAAAACCTAAAGGGAAAGACCTAGCACCAAATACAATTTGCCATCTGATCTAACTTCTGGAGGCAGTCAAAATGAGTATTTGAATTCTTCCCTACCTTATTCCTGTGCTGAGATACAGGCTGCTCCAACCTGCTGTAAAATGCTTGATTTCGAGAGTGAGCGAAACTAATGAAAACATTGTTGGGGTAAAACCTAAAGGGAAAGGCCTAGCACCAAATACAATTTGCCATCTGATCTAACTTCTGGAGGCAGTCAAAATGATCCTTAGAATTCTTCCCTACCTTATTCCTGTGCTGAGATACAGGCTGCTCCAACCTGCTGTAAAATGCTTGATTTCGAGAGTGAGCGAAACTAATGAAAACATTGTTGGGGTAAAACCTAAAGGGAAAGACCTAGCACCAAATACAATTTGCCATCTGATCTAACTTCTGGAGGCAGTCAAAATGATCCTTAGAATTCTTCCCTACCTTATTCCTGTGCTGAGATACAGGCTGCTCCAACCTGCTGTAAAATGCTTGATTTCGAGAGTGAGCGAAACTAATGAAAACATTGTTGGGGTAAAACCTAAAGGGAAAGACCTAGCACCAAATACAATTTGTCATCTGATCTAACTTCTGGAGGCAGTCAAAATGAGTATTTGAATTCTTCCCTACCTTATTCCTGTGCTGAGATACAGGCTGCTCCAACCTGCTGTAAAATGCTTGATTTCGAGAGTGAGCGAAACTAATGAAAACATTGTTGGGGTAAAACCTAAAGGGAAAGGTCTAGCACCAAATTGCATTGGCCATCTGATCTAACTTCTGGAGGCAGTCAAAATGAGTATTTGAATTCTTCCCTACCTTATTCCTGTGCTGAGATACAGGCTGCTCCAACCTGCTGTAAAATGCTTGATTTCGAGAGTGAGCGAAACTAATGAAAACATTGTTGGGGTAAAACCTAAAGGGAAAGACCTAGCACCAAATACAATTTGCCATCTGATCTAACTTCTGGAGGCAGTCAAAATGATCCTTAGAATTCTTCCCGACCTTATTTCTGTGCTGAGATACAGGCTGCTCCAAGCTGCTGTAAAATGCTTGATTTCGAGAGTGAGCGAAACTAATGAAAACATTGTTGGGGTAAAACCTAAAGGGAAAGACCTAGCACCAAATACAATTTGCCATCTGATCTAACTTCTGGAGGCAGTCAAAATGAGTATTTGAATTCTTCCCTACCTTATTCCTGTGCTGAGATACAGGCTGCTCCAACCTGCTGTAAAATGCTTGATTTCGAGAGTGAGCGAAACTAATGAAAACATTGTTGGGGTAAAACCTAAAGGGAAAGACCTAGCACCAAATACAATTTGCCATCTGATCTAAATTCTGGAGGCAGTCAAAATGATCCTTAGAATTCTTCCCGACCTTATTCCTGTGCTGAGATACAGGCTGCTCCAACCTGCTGTAAAATGCTTGATTTCGAGAGTGAGCGAAACTAATGAAAACATTGTTGGGGTAAAACCTAAAGGGAAAGACCTAGCACCAAATTCCATTGGCCATCTGATCTAACTTCTGGAGGCAGTCAAAATGATCCTTAGAATTCTTCCCTACCTTATTCCTGTGCTGAGATACAGGCTGCTCCAACCTGCTGTAAAATGCTTGATTTCGAGAGTGAGCGAAACTAATGAAAACATTGTTGGGGTAAAACCTAAAGGGAAAGGCCTAGCACCAAATACAATTTGCCATCTGATCTAACTTCTGGAGGCAGTCAAAATGAGTATTTGAATTCTTCCCTACCTTATTCCTGTGCTGAGATACAGGCTGCTCCAACCTGCTGTAAAATGCTTGATTTCGAGAGTGAGCGAAACTAATGAAAACATTGTTGGGGTAAAACCTAAAGGGAAAGACCTAGCACCAAATACAATTTGCCATCTGATCTAACTTCTAGAGGCAGTCAAAATGATCCTCAGAATTCTTCCCTACCTTATTCCTGTGCTGAGATACAGGCTGCTCCAACCTGCTGTAAAATGCTTGATTTCGAGAGTGAGCGAAACTAATGAAAACATTGTTGGGGTAAAACCTAAAGGCAAAGGCCTAGCACCAAATACAATTTGCCATCTGATCTAACTTCTGGAGGCAGTCAAAATGAGTATTTGAATTCTTCCCTACCTTATTCCTGTGCTGAGATACAGGCTGCTCCAACCTGCTGTAAAATGCTTGATTTCGAGAGTGAGCGAAACTAATGAAAACATTGTTGGGGTAAAACCTAAAGGGAAAGGCCTAGCACCAAATTGCATTGGCCATCTGATCTAACTTCTGGAGGCAGTCAAAATGATCCTTAGAATTCTTCCCTACCTTATTCCTGTGCTGAGATACAGGCTGCTCCAACCTGCTGTAAAATGCTTGATTTCGAGAGTGAGCGAAACTAATGAAAACATTGTTGGGGTAAAACCTAAAGGGAAAGACCTAGCACCAAATTGCATTGGCCATCTGATCTAACTTCTGGAGGCAGTCAAAATGAGTATTTGAATTCTTCCCTACCTTATTCCTGTGCTGAGATACAGGCTGCTCCAACCTGCTGTAAAATGCTTGATTTCGAGAGTGAGCGAAACTAATGAAAACATTGTTGGGGTAAAACCTAAAGGGAAAGACCTAGCACCAAATACAATTTGCCATCTGATCTAACTTCTGGAGGCAGTCAAAATGAGTATTTGAATTCTTCCCTACCTTATTCCTGTGCTGAGATACAGGCTGCTCCAACCTGCTGTAAAATGCTTGATTTCGAGAGTGAGCGAAACTAATGAAAACATTGTTGGGGTAAAACCTAAGGGGAAAGGTCTAGCACCAAATTCCATTGGCCATCTGATCTAACTTCTGGAGGCAGTCAAAATGATCCTTAGAATTCTTCCCTACCTTATTCCTGTGCTGAGATACAGGCTGCTCCAACCTGCTGTAAAATGCTTGATTTCGAGAGTGAGCGAAACTAATGAAAACATTGTTGGGGTAAAACCTAAAGGGAAAGGTCTAGCACCAAATTGCATTGGCCATCTGATCTAACTTCTGGAGGCAGTCAAAATGATCCTTATAATTCTTCCCTACCTTATTCCTGTGCTGAGATACAGGCTGCTCCAACCTGCTGTAAAATGCTTGATTTCGAGAGTGATCGAAACTAATGAAAACATTGTTGGGGTAAAACCTAAAGGGAAAGACCTAGCACCAAATACAATTTGTCATCTGATCTAACTTCTGGAGGCAGTCAAAATGAGTATTTGAATTCTTCCCTACCTTATTCCTGTGCTGAGATACAGGCTGCTCCAACCTGCTGTAAAATGCTTGATTTCGAGAGTGAGCGAAACTAATGAAAACATTGTTGGGGTAAAACCTAAAGGGAAAGGTCTAGCACCAAATTGCATTGGCCATCTGATCTAACTTCTGGAGGCAGTCAAAATGATCCTTAGAATTCTTCCCTACCTTATTCCTGTGCTGAGATACAGGCTGCTCCAACCTGCTGTAAAATGCTTGATTTCGAGAGTGAGCGAAACTAATGAAAACATTGTTGGGGTAAAACCTAAAGGGAAAGACCTAGCACCAAATTCCATTGGCCATCTGATCTAACTTCTGGAGGCAGTCAAAATGATCCTTAGAATTCTTCCCTACCTTATTCCTGTGCTGAGATACAGGCTGCTCCAACCTGCTGTAAAATGCTTGATTTCGAGAGTGAGCAAAACTAATGAAAACATTGTTGGGGTAAAACCTAAAGGGAAAGACCTAGCACCAAATACAATTTGCCATCTGATCTAACTTCTGGAGGCAGTCAAAATGAGTATTTGAATTCTTCCCTACCTTATTCCTGTGCTGAGATACAGGCTGCTCCAACCTGCTGTAAAATGCTTGATTTCGAGAGTGAGCGAAACTAATGAAAACATTGTTGGGGTAAAACCTAAAGGGAAAGACCTGGCACCAAATTCCATTGGCCATCTGATCTAACTTCTGGAGGCAGTCAAAATGATCCTTAGAATTCTTCCCTACCTTATTCCTGTGCTGAGATACAGGCTGCTCCAACCTGCTGTAAAATGCTTGATTTCGAGAGTGAGCGAAACTAATGAAAACATTGTTGGGGTAAAACCTAAAGGGAAAGGCCTAGCACCAAATACAATTTGCCATCTGATCTAACTTCTGGAGGCAGTCAAAATGAGTATTTGAATTCTTCCCTACCTTATTCCTGTGCTGAGATACAGGCTGCTCCAACCTGCTGTAAAATGCTTGATTTCGAGAGTGAGCGAAACTAATGAAAACATTGTTGGGGTAAAACCTAAAGGGAAAGACCTAGCACCAAATTCCATTGGCCATCTGATCTAACTTCTGGAGGCAGTCAAAATGATCCTTAGAATTCTTCCCTACCTTATTCCTGTGCTGAGATACAGGCTGCTCCAACCTGCTGTAAAATGCTTGATTTCGAGAGTGAGCGAAACTAATGAAAACATTGTTGGGGTAAAACCTAAAGGGAAAGGCCTAGCACCAAATACAATTTGCCATCTGATCTAACTTCTGGAGGCAGTCAAAATGAGTATTTGAATTCTTCCCTACCTTATTCCTGTGCTGAGATACAGGCTGCTCCAACCTGCTGTAAAATGCTTGATTTCGAGAGTGAGCGAAACTAATGAAAACATTGTTGGGGTAAAACCTAAAGGGAAAGACCTAGCACCAAATTGCATTGGCCATCTGATCTAACTTCTGGAGGCAGTCAAAATGATCCTTAGAATTCTTCCCTACCTTATTCCTGTGCTGAGATACAGGCTGCTCCAACCTGCTGTAAAATGCTTGATTTCGAGAGTGAGCGAAACTAATGAAAACATTGTTGGGGTAAAACCTAAAGGGAAAGACCTAGCACCAAATTGCATTGGCCATCTGATCTAACTTCTGGAGGCAGTCAAAATGAGTATTTGAATTCTTCCCTACCTTATTCCTGTGCTGAGATACAGGCTGCTCCAACCTGCTGTAAAATGCTTGATTTCGAGAGTGAGCGAAACTAATGAAAACATTGTTGGGGTAAAACCTAAAGGGAAAGACCTAGCACCAAATACAATTTGCCATCTGATCTAACTTCTGGAGGCAGTCAAAATGAGTATTTGAATTCTTCCCTACCTTATTCCTGTGCTGAGATACAGGCTGCTCCAACCTGCTGTAAAATGCTTGATTTCGAGAGTGAGCGAAACTAATGAAAACATTGTTGGGGTAAAACCTAAAGGGAAAGACCTAGCACCAAATTCCATTGGCCATCTGATCTAACTTCTGGAGGCAGTCAAAATGATCCTTAGAATTCTTCCCTACCTTATTCCTGTGCTGAGATACAGGCTGCTCCAACCTGCTGTAAAATGCTTGATTTCGAGAGTGAGCGAAACTAATGAAAACATTGTTGGGGTAAAACCTAAAGGGAAAGGCCTAGCACCAAATTGCATTGGCCATCTGATCTAACTTCTGGAGGCAGTCAAAATGAGTATTTGAATTCTTCCCTACCTTATTCCTTTGCTGAGATACAGGCTGCTCCAACCTGCTGTAAAATGCTTGATTTCGAGAGTGAGCGAAACTAATGAAAACATTGTTGAGGTAAAACCTAAAGGGAAAGGTCTAGCACCAAATTGCATTGGCCATCTGATCTAACTTCTGGAGGCAGTCAAAATGATCCTTAGAATTCTTCCCTACCTTATTCCTGTGCTGAGATACAGGCTGCTCCAACCTGCTGTAAAATGCTTGATTTCGAGAGTGATCGAAACTAATGAAAACATTGTTGGGGTAAAACCTAAAGGGAAAGACCTAGCACCAAATTCCATTGGCCATCTGATCTAACTTCTGGAGGCAGTCAAAATGATCCTTAGAATTCTTCCCTACCTTATTCCTGTGCTGAGATACAGGCTGCTCCAACCTGCTGTAAAATGCTTGATTTCGAGAGTGAGCGAAACTAATGAAAACATTGTTGGGGTAAAACCTAAAGGGAAAGACCTAGCACCAAATTCCATTGGCCATCTGATCTAACTTCTGGAGGCAGTCAAAATGATCCTTAGAATTCTTCCCTACCTTATTCCTGTGCTGAGATACAGGCTGCTCCATGCTGCTGTAAAATGCTTGATTTCGAGAGTGAGCAAAACTAATGAAAACATTGTTGGGGTAAAACCTAAAGGGAAAGACCTAGCACCAAATACAATTTGCCATCTGATCTAACTTCTGGAGGCAGTCAAAATGAGTATTTGAATTCTTCCCTACCTTAATACTGTGCTGAGATACAGGCTGCTCCAACCTGCTGTAAAATGCTTGATTTCGAGAGTGAGCGAAACTAATGAAAACATTGTTGGGGTAAAACCTAAAGGGAAAGGCCTAGCACCAAATACAATTTGCCATCTGATCTAACTTCTGGAGGCAGTCAAAATGATCCTTAGAATTCTTCCCTACCTTATTCCTGTGCTGAGATACAGGCTGCTCCAACCTGCTGTAAAATGCTTGATTTCGAGAGTGAGCGAAACTAATGAAAACATTGTTGGGGTAAAACCTAAAGGGAAAGACCTAGCACCAAATACAATTTGCCATCTGATCTAACTTCTGGAGGCAGTCAAAATGATCCTTAGAATTCTTCCCTACCTTATTCCTGTGCTGAGATACAGGCTGCTCCAACCTGCTGTAAAATGCTTGATTTCGAGAGTGAGCGAAACTAATGAAAACATTGTTGGGGTAAAACCTAAAGGGAAAGACCTAGCACCAAATACAATTTGTCATCTGATCTAACTTCTGGAGGCAGTCAAAATGAGTATTTGAATTCTTCCCTACCTTATTCCTGTGCTGAGATACAGGCTGCTCCAACCTGCTGTAAAATGCTTGATTTCGAGAGTGAGCGAAACTAATGAAAACATTGTTGGGGTAAAACCTAAAGGGAAAGGTCTAGCACCAAATTGCATTGGCCATCTGATCTAACTTCTGGAGGCAGTCAAAATGAGTATTTGAATTCTTCCCTACCTTATTCCTGTGCTGAGATACAGGCTGCTCCAACCTGCTGTAAAATGCTTGATTTCGAGAGTGAGCGAAACTAATGAAAACATTGTTGGGGTAAAACCTAAAGGGAAAGACCTAGCACCAAATTCCATTGGCCATCTGATCTAACTTCTGGAGGCAGTCAAAATGAGTATTTGAATTCTTCCCTACCTTATTCCTGTGCTGAGATACAGGCTGCTCCAACCTGCTGTAAAATGCTTGATTTCGAGAGTGAGCGAAATTAATGAAAACATTGTTGGGGTAAAACCTAAAGGGAAAGACCTAGCACCAAATTCCATTGGCCATCTGATCTAACTTCTGGAGGCAGTCAAAATGATCCTTAGAATTCTTCCCTACCTTATTCCTGTGCTGAGATACAGGCTGCTCCAAGCTGCTGTAAAATGCTTGATTTCAAGAGTGAGCGAAACTAATGAAAACATTGTTGGGGTAAAACCTAAAGGGAAAGACCTAGCACCAAATACAATTTGCCATCTGATCTAACTTCTGGAGGCAGTCAAAATGAGTATTTGAATTCTTCCCTACCTTAATCCTGTGCTGAGATACAGGCTGCTCCAACCTGCTGTAAAATGCTTGATTTCGAGAGTGAGCGAAACTAATGAAAACATTGTTGGGGTAAAACCTAAAGGGAAAGACCTAGCACCAAATTCCATTGGCCATCTGATCTAACTTCTGGAGGCAGTCAAAATGATCCTTAGAATTCTTCCCTACCTTATTCCTGTGCTGAGATACAGGCTGCTCCAACCTGCTGTAAAATGCTTGATTTCGAGAGTGAGCGAAACTAATGAAAACATTGTTGGGGTAAAACCTAAAGGGAAAGGCCTAGCACCAAATTGCATTGGCCATCTGATCTAACTTCTGGAGGCAGTCAAAATGAGTATTTGAATTCTTCCCTACCTTATTCCTGTGCTGAGATACAGGCTGCTCCAACCTGCTGTAAAATGCTTGATTTCGAGAGTGAGCGAAACTAATGAAAACATTGTTGGGGTAAAACCTAAAGGGAAAGACCTAGCACCAAATTCCATTGGCCATCTGATCTAACTTCTGGAGGCAGTCAAAATGATCCTTAGAATTCTTCCCTACCTTATTCCTGTGCTGAGATACAGGCTGCTCCAACCTGCTGAAAAATGCTTGATTTCGAGAGTGAGCGAAACTAATGAAAACATTGTTGGGGTAAAACCTAAAGGGAAAGACCTAGCACCAAATACAATTTGCCATCTGATCTAACTTCTGGAGGCAGTCAAAATGATCCTTAGAATTCTTCCCTACCTTATTCCTGTGCTGAGATACAGGCTGCTCCAACCTGCTGTAAAATGCTTGATTTCGAGAGTGAGCGAAACTAATGAAAATATTGTTGGGGTAAAACCTAAAGGGAAAGACCTAGCACCAAATTGCATTGGCCATCTGATCTAACTTCTGGAGGCAGTCAAAATGATCCTTAGAATTCTTCCCTACCTTAATCCTGTGCTGAGATACAGGCTGCTCCAACCTGCTGTAAAATGCTTGATTTCGAGAGTGAGCGAAACTAATGAAAACATTGTTGGGGTAAAACCTAAAGGGAAAGACCTAGCACCAAATTGCATTGGCCATCTGATCTAACTTCTGGAGGCAGTCAAAATGAGTATTTGAATTCTTCCCTACCTTATTCCTGTGCTGAGATACAGGCTGCTCCAACCTGCTGTAAAATGCTTGATTTCGAGAGTGAGCGAAACTAATGAAAACATTGTTGGGGTAAAACCTAAAGGGAAAGACCTAGCACCAAATTCCATTGGCCATCTGATCTAACTTCTGGAGGCAGTCAAAATGATCCTTAGAATTCTTCCCTACCTTATTCCTGTGCTGAGATACAGGCTGCTCCAACCTGCTGTAAAATGCTTGATTTCGAGAGTGAGCGAAACTAATGAAAACATTGTTGGGGTAAAACCTAAAGGGAAAGACCTAGCTCCAAATACAATTTGCCATCTGATCTAACTTCTGGAGGCAGTCAAAATGAGTATTTGAATTCTTCCCTACCTTATTCCTGTGCTGAGATACAGGCTGCTCCAACCTGCTGTAAAATGCTTGATTTCGAGAGTGAGCGAAACTAATGAAAACATTGTTGGGGTAAAACCTAAAGGGAAAGGCCTAGCACCAAATTGCATTGGCCATCTGATCTAACTTCTGGAGGCAGTCAAAATGAGTATTTGAATTCTTCCCTACCTTATTCCTGTGCTGAGATACAGGCTGCTCCAACCTGCTGTAAAATGCTTGATTTCGAGAGTGAGCGAAACTAATGAAAACATTGTTGGGGTAAAACCTAAAGGGAAAGGCCTAGCACCAAATTCCATTGGCCATCTGATCTAACTTCTGGAGGCAGTCAAAATGATCCTTAGAATTCTTCCCTACCTTATTCCTGTGCTGAGATACAGGCTGCTCCAACCTGCTGTAAAATGCTTGATTTCGAGAGTGATCGAAACTAATGAAAACATTGTTGGGGTAAAACCTAAAGGGAAAGACCTAGCACCAAATACAATTTGCCATCTGATCTAACTTCTGGAGGCAGTCAAAATGAGTATTTGAATTCTTCCCTACCTTATTCCTGTGCTGAGATACAGGCTGCTCCAACCTGCTGTAAAATGCTTGATTTCGAGAGTGAGCGAAACTAATGAAAACATTGTTGGGGTAAAACCTAAAGGGAAAGACCTAGCACCAAATACAATTTGCCATCTGATCTAACTTCTGGAGGCAGTCAAAATGAGTATTTGAATTCTTCCCTACCTTATTCCTGTGCTGAGATACAGGCTGCTCCAACCTGCTGTAAAATGCTTGATTTCGAGAGTGAGCGAAATTAATGAAAACATTGTTGGGGTAAAACCTAAAGGGAAAGACCTAGCACCAAATTCCATTGGCCATCTGATCTAACTTCTGGAGGCAGTCAAAATGATCCTTAGAATTCTTCCCTACCTTATTCCTGTGCTGAGATACAGGCTGCTCCAAGCTGCTGTAAAATGCTTGATTTCAAGAGTGAGCGAAACTAATGAAAACATTGTTGGGGTAAAACCTAAAGGGAAAGACCTAGCACCAAATACAATTTGCCATCTGATCTAACTTCTGGAGGCAGTCAAAATGAGTATTTGAATTCTTCCCTACCTTAATCCTGTGCTGAGATACAGGCTGCTCCAACCTGCTGTAAAATGCTTGATTTCGAGAGTGAGCGAAACTAATGAAAACATTGTTGGGGTAAAACCTAAAGGGAAAGACCTAGCACCAAATTGCATTGGCCATCTGATCTAACTTCTGGAGGCAGTCAAAATGATCCTTAGAATTCTTCCCTACCTTATTCCTGTGCTGAGATACAGGCTGCTCCAACCTGCTGTAAAATGCTTGATTTCGAGAGTGAGCGAAACTAATGAAAACATTGTTGGGGTAAAACCTAAAGGGAAAGGCCTAGCACCAAATTGCATTGGCCATCTGATCTAACTTCTGGAGGCAGTCAAAATGAGTATTTGAATTCTTCCCTACCTTATTCCTGTGCTGAGATACAGGCTGCTCCAACCTGCTGTAAAATGCTTGATTTCGAGAGTGAGCGAAACTAATGAAAACATTGTTGGGGTAAAACCTAAAGGGAAAGACCTAGCACCAAATTCCATTGGCCATCTGATCTAACTTCTGGAGGCAGTCAAAATGATCCTTAGAATTCTTCCCTACCTTATTCCTGTGCTGAGATACAGGCTGCTCCAACCTGCTGAAAAATGCTTGATTTCGAGAGTGAGCGAAACTAATGAAAACATTGTTGGGGTAAAACCTAAAGGGAAAGACCTAGCACCAAATACAATTTGCCATCTGATCTAACTTCTGGAGGCAGTCAAAATGATCCTTAGAATTCTTCCCTACCTTATTCCTGTGCTGAGATACAGGCTGCTCCAACCTGCTGTAAAATGCTTGATTTCGGGAGTGAGCGAAACTAATGAAAACATTGTTGGGGTAAAACCTAAAGGGAAAGACCTAGCACCAAATTGCATTGGCCATCTGATCTAACTTCTGGAGGCAGTCAAAATGATCCTTAGAATTCTTCCCTACCTTAATCCTGTGCTGAGATACAGGCTGCTCCAACCTGCTGTAAAATGCTTGATTTCGAGAGTGAGCGAAACTAATGAAAACATTGTTGGGGTAAAACCTAAAGGGAAAGACCTAGCACCAAATTCCATTGGACATCTGATCTAACTTCTGGAGGCAGTCAAAATGAGTATTTGAATTCTTCCCTACCTTATTCCTGTGCTGAGATACAGGCTGCTCCAACCTGCTGTAAAATGCTTGATTTCGAGAGTGAGCGAAACTAATGAAAACATTGTTGGGGTAAAACCTAAAGGGAAAGACCTAGCACCAAATTCCATTGGCCATCTGATCTAACTTCTGGAGGCAGTCAAAATGATCCTTAGAATTCTTCCCTACCTTATTCCTGTGCTGAGATACAGGCTGCTCCAACCTGCTGTAAAATGCTTGATTTCGAGAGTGAGCGAAACTAATGAAAACATTGTTGGGGTAAAACCTAAAGGGAAAGACCTAGCTCCAAATACAATTTGCCATCTGATCTAACTTCTGGAGGCAGTCAAAATGAGTATTTGAATTCTTCCCTACCTTATTCCTGTGCTGAGATACAGGCTGCTCCAACCTGCTGTAAAATGCTTGATTTCGAGAGTGAGCGAAACTAATGAAAACATTGTTGGGGTAAAACCTAAAGGGAAAGACCTAGCACCAAATTGCATTGGCCATCTGATCTAACTTCTGGAGGCAGTCAAAATGAGTATTTGAATTCTTCCCTATTCCTGTGCTGAGATACAGGCTGCTCCAACCTGCTGTAAAATGCTTGATTTCGAGAGTGATCGAAACTAATGAAAACATTGTTGGGGTAAAACCTAAAGGGAAAGGCCTAGCACCAAATTGCATTGGCCATCTGATCTAACTTCTGGAGGCAGTCAAAATGATCCTTAGAATTCTTCCCTACCTTATTCCTGTGCTGAGATACAGGCTGCTCCAAGCTGCTGTAAAATGCTTGATTTCGAGAGTGAGCGAAACTAATGAAAACATTGTTGGGGTAAAACCTAAAGGGAAAGGCCTAGCACCAAATACAATTTGCCATCTGATCTACCTTCTGGAGGCAGTCAAAATGAGTATTTGAATTCTTCCCTACCTTATTCCTGTGCTGAGATACAGGCTGCTCCAACCTGCCGTAAAATGCTTGATTTCGAGAGTGAGCGAAACTAATGAAAACATTGTTGGGGTAAAACCTAAAGGGAAAGACCTAGCACCAAATGCAATTTGCCATCTGATCTAACTTCTGGAGGCAGTCAAAATGAGTATTTGAATTCTTCCCTACCTTATTCCTGTGCTGAGATACAGGCTGCTCCAACCTGCTGTAAAATGCTTGATTTCGAGAGTGAGCGAAACTAATGAAAACATTGTTGGGGTAAAACCTAAAGGGAAAGACCTAGCACCAAATACAATTTGCCATCTGATCTAACTTCTGGAGGCAGTCAAAATGAGTATTTGAATTCTTCCCTACCTTATTCCTGTGCTGAGATACAGGCTGCTCCAAGCTGCTGTAAAATGCTTGATTTCGAGAGGGAGCGAAACTAATGAAAACATTGTTGGGGTAAAACCTAAAGGGAAAGGCCTAGCACCAAATTGCATTGGCCATCTGATCTAACTTCTGGAGGCAGTCAAAATGAGTATTTGAATTCTTCCCTACCTTATTCCTGTGCTGAGATACAGGCTGCTCCAACCTGCTGTAAAATGCTTGATTTCGAGAGTGAGCGAAACTAATGAAAACATTGTTGGGGTAAAACCTAAAGGGAAAGACCTAGCACCAAATACAATTTGCCATCTGATCTAACTTCTGGAGGCAGTCAAAATGAGTATTTGAATTCTTCCCTACCTTATTCCTGTGCTGAGATACAGGCTGCTCCAACCTGCTGTAAAATGCTTGATTTCGAGAGTGAGCGAAACTAATGAAAACATTGTTGGGGTAAAACCTAAAGGGAAAGGTCTAGCACCAAATTGCATTGGCCATCTGATCTAACTTCTGGAGGCAGTCAAAATGATCCTTAGAATTCTTCCCTACCTTATTCCTGTGCTGAGATACAGGCTGCTCCAACCTGCTGTGAAACGCTTGATTTCGAGAGTGATCGAAACTAATGAAAACATTGTTGGGGTAAAACCTAAAGGGAAAGACCTAGCACCAAATACAATTTGCCATCTGATCTAACTTCTGGAGGCAGTCAAAATGAGTATTTGAATTCTTCCCTACCTTATGCCTGTGCTGAGATACAGGCTGCTCCAACCTGCTGTAAAATGCTTGATTTCGAGAGTGAGCGAAACTAATGAAAACATTGTTGGGGTAAAACCTAAAGGGAAAGGTCTAGCACCAAATTGCATTGGCCATCTGATCTAACTTCTGGAGGCAGTCAAAATGAGTATTTGAATTCTTCCCTACCTTATTCCTGTGCTGAGATACAGGCTGCTCCAACCTGCTGTAAAATGCTTGATTTCGAGAGTGAGCGAAACTAATGAAAACATTGTTGGGGTAAAACCTAAAGGGAAAGACCTAGCACCAAATTGCATTGGCCATCTGATCTAACTTCTGGAGGCAGTCAAAATGAGTATTTGAATTCTTCCCTACCTTATGCCTGTGCTGAGATACAGGCTGCTCCAACCTGCTGTAAAATGCTTGATTTCGAGAGTGAGCGAAACTAATGAAAACATTGTTGGGGTAAAACCTAAAGGGAAAGGTCTAGCACCAAATTGCATTGGCCATCTGATCTAACTTCTGGAGGCAGTCAAAATGAGTATTTGAATTCTTCCCTACCTTATTCCTGTGCTGAGATACAGGCTGCTCCAACCTGCTGTAAAATGCTTGATTTCGAGAGTGAGCGAAACTAATGAAAACATTGTTGGGGTAAAACCTAAAGGGAAAGGCCTAGCACCAAATTGCATTGGCCATCTGATCTAACTTCTGGAGGCAGTCAAAATGAGTATTTGAATTCTTCCCTACCTTATTCCTGTGCTGAGATACAGGCTGCTCCAACCTGCTGTAAAATGCTTGATTTCGAGAGTGAGCGAAACTAATGAAAACATTGTTGGGGTAAAACCTAAAGGGAAAGGCCTAGCACCAAATTCCATTGGCCATCTGATCTTACTTCTGGAGGCAGTCAAAATGAGTATTTGAATTCTTCCCTACATTATTCCTGTGCTGAGATACAGGCTGCTCCAACCTGCTGTAAAATGCTTGATTCGAGAGTGAGCGAAATTAATGAAAATATTGTTGGGGTAAAACCTAAAGGGAAAGACCTAGCACCAAATTCCATTGGCCATCTGATCTAACTTCTGGAGGCAGTCAAAATGATCCTTAGAATTCTTCCCTACCTTATTCCTGTGCTGAGATACAGGCTGCTCCAAGCTGCTGTAAAATGCTTGATTTCGAGAGTGAGCGAAACTAATGAAAACATTGTTGGGGTAAAACCTAAAGGGAAAGACCTAGCACCAAATACAATTTGCCATCTGATCTAACTTCTGGAGGCAGTCAAAATGAGTATTTGAATTCTTCCCTACCTTAATCCTGTGCTGAGATACAGGCTGCTCCAACCTGCTGTAAAATGCTTGATTTCGAGAGTGAGCGAAACTAATGAAAACATTGTTGGGGTAAAACCTAAAGGGAAAGGCCTAGCACCAAATTGCATTGGCCATCTGATCTAACTTCTGGAGGCAGTCAAAATGAGTATTTGAATTCTTCCCTACCTTATTCCTGTGCTGAGATACAGGCTGCTCCAACCTGCTGTAAAATGCTTGATTTCGAGAGTGAGCGAAACTAATGAAAACATTGTTGGGGTAAAACCTAAAGGGAAAGGTCTAGCACCAAATTGCATTGGCCATCTGATCTAACTTCTGGAGGCAGTCAAAATGATCCTTAGAATTCTTCCCGACCTTATTCCTGTGCTGAGATACAGGCTGCTCCAAGCTGCTGTAAAATGCTTGATTTCGAGAGTGAGCGAAACTAATGAAAACATTGTTGGGGTAAAACCTAATGGGAAAGACCTAGCACCAAATACAATTTGCCATCTGATCTAACTTCTGGAGGCAGTCAAAATGAGTATTTGAATTCTTCCCTACCTTATTCCTGTGCTGAGATACAGGCTGCTCCAACCTGCTGTAAAATGCTTGATTTCGAGAGTGAGCGAAACTAATGAAAACATTGTTGGGGTAAAACCTAAAGGGAAAGACCTAGCACCAAATTCCATTGGCCATCTGATCTAACTTCTGGAGGCAGTCAAAATGATCCTTAGAATTCTTCCCTACCTTATTCCTGTGCTGAGATACAGGCTGCTCCAACCTGCTGTAAAATGCTTGATTTCGAGAGTGAGCGAAACTAATGAAAACATTGTTGGGGTAAAACCTAAAGGGAAAGGCCTAGCACCAAATACAATTTGCCATCTGATCTAACTTCTGGAGGCAGTCAAAATGAGTATTTGAATTCTTCCCTACCTTATTCCTGTGCTGAGATACAGGCTGCTCCAACCTGCTGTAAAATGCTTGATTTCGAGAGTGAGCGAAACTAATGAAAACATTGTTGGGGTAAAACCTAAAGGGAAAGGCCTAGCACCAAATTGCATTGGCCATCTGATCTAACTTCTGGAGGCAGTCAAAATGATCCTTAGAATTCTTCCCTACCTTATTCCTGTGCTGAGATACAGGCTGCTCCAACCTGCTGTAAAATGCTTGATTTCGAGAGTGAGCGAAACTAATGAAAACATTGTTGGGGTAAAACCTAAAGGGAAAGACCTAGCACCAAATTCCATTGGCCATCTGATCTAACTTCTGGAGGCAGTCAAAATGATCCTTAGAATTCTTCCCTACCTTATTCCTGTGCTGAGATACAGGCTGCTCCAACCTGCTGTAAAATGCTTGATTTCGAGAGTGAGCGAAACTAATGAAAACATTGTTGGGGTAAAACCTAAAGGGAAAGACCTAGCACCAAATTCCATTGGCCATCTGATCTAACTTCTGGAGGCAGTCAAAATGATCCTTAGAATTCTTCCCTACCTTATTCCTGTGCTGAGATACAGGCTGCTCCAACCTGCTGTAAAATGCTTGATTTCGAGAGTGATCGAAACTAATGAAAACATTGTTGGGGTAAAACCTAAAGGGAAAGGCCTAGCACCAAATTGCATTGGCCATCTGATCTAACTTCTGGAGGCAGTCAAAATGAGTATTTGAATTCTTCCCTACCTTATTCCTGTGCTGAGATACAGGCTGCTCCAACCTGCTGTAAAATGCTTGATTTCGAGAGTGAGCGAAACTAATGAAAACATTGTTGAGGTAAAACCTAAAGGGAAAGGTCTAGCACCAAATTGCATTGGCCATCTGATCTAACTTCTGGAGGCAGTCAAAATGATCCTTAGAATTCTTCCCTACCTTATTCCTGTGCTGAGATACAGGCTGCTCCAACCTGCTGTAAAATGCTTGATTTCGAGAGTGAGCGAAACTAATGAAAACATTGTTGGGGTAAAACCTAAAGGGAAAGACCTAGCACCAAATTCCATTGGCCATCTGATCTAACTTCTGGAGGCAGTCAAAATGATCCTTAGAATTCTTCCCTACCTTATTCCTGTGCTGAGATACAGGCTGCTCCAACCTGCTGTAAAATGCTTGATTTCGAGAGTGAGCGAAACTAATGAAAACATTGTTGGGGTAAAACCTAAAGGGAAAGACCTAGCACCAAATTCCATTGGCCATCTGATCTAACTTCTGGAGGCAGTCAAAATGATCCTTAGAATTCTTCCCTACCTTATTCCTGTGCTGAGATACAGGCTGCTCCAATCTGCTGTAAAATGCTTGATTTCGAGAGTGAGCAAAACTAATGAAAACATTGTTGGGGTAAAACCTAAAGGGAAAGACCTAGCACCAAATACAATTTGCCATCTGATCTAACTTCTGGAGGCAGTCAAAATGAGTATTTGAATTCTTCCCTACCTTAATCCTGTGCTGAGATACAGGCTGCTCCAACCTGCTGTAAAATGCTTGATTTCGAGAGTGAGCGAAACTAATGAAAACATTGTTGGGGTAAAACCTAAAGGGAAAGGCCTAGCACCAAATACAATTTGCCATCTGATCTAACTTCTGGAGGCAGTCAAAATGATCCTTAGAATTCTTCCCTACCTTATTCCTGTGCTGAGATACAGGCTGCTCCAACCTGCTGTAAAATGCTTGATTTCGAGAGTGAGCGAAACTAATGAAAACATTGTTGGGGTAAAACCTAAAGGGAAAGACCTAGCACCAAATTCCATTGGCCATCTGATCTAACTTCTGGAGGCAGTCAAAATGAGTATTTGAATTCTTCCCTACCTTATTCCTGTGCTGAGATACAGGCTGCTCCAACCTGCTGTAAAATGCTTGATTTCGAGAGTGAGCGAAATTAATGAAAACATTGTTGGGGTAAAACCTAAAGGGAAAGACCTAGCACCAAATTCCATTGGCCATCTGATCTAACTTCTGGAGGCAGTCAAAATGATCCTTAGAATTCTTCCCTACCTTATTCCTGTGCTGAGATACAGGCTGCTCCAACCTGCTGTAAAATGCTTGATTTCGAGAGTGAGCGAAACTAATGAAAACATTGTTGGGGTAAAACCTAAAGGGAAAGACCTAGCACCAAATACAATTTGCCATCTGATCTAACTTCTGGAGGCAGTCAAAATGATCCTTAGAATTCTTCCCTACCTTATTCCTGTGCTGAGATACAGGCTGCTCCAACCTGCTGTAAAATGCTTGATTTCGAGAGTGAGCGAAACTAATGAAAACATTGTTGGGGTAAAACCTAAAGGGAAAGGCCTAGCACCAAATTGCATTGGCCATCTGATCTAACTTCTGGAGGCAGTCAAAATGAGTATTTGAATTCTTCCCTACCTTATTCCTGTGCTGAGATACAGGCTGCTCCAACCTGCTGTAAAATGCTTGATTTCGAGAGTGAGCGAAACTAATGAAAACATTGTTGGGGTAAAACCTAAAGGGAAAGACCTAGCACCAAATTCCATTGGCCATCTGATCTAACTTCTGGAGGCAGTCAAAATGATCCTTAGAATTCTTCCCTACCTTATTCCTGTGCTGAGATACAGGCTGCTCCAACCTGCTGAAAAATGCTTGATTTCGAGAGTGAGCGAAACTAATGAAAACATTGTTGGGGTAAAACCTAAAGGGAAAGACCTAGCACCAAATACAATTTGCCATCTGATCTAACTTCTGGAGGCAGTCAAAATGATCCTTAGAATTCTTCCCTACCTTATTCCTGTGCTGAGATACAGGCTGCTCCAACCTGCTGTAAAATGCTTGATTTCGAGAGTGAGCGAAACTAATGAAAACATTGTTGGGGTAAAACCTAAAGGGAAAGACCTAGCACCAAATTGCATTGGCCATCTGATCTAACTTCTGGAGGCAGTCAAAATGATCCTTAGAATTCTTCCCTACCTTAATCCTGTGCTGAGATACAGGCTGCTCCAACCTGCTGTAAAATGCTTGATTTCGAGAGTGAGCGAAACTAATGAAAACATTGTTGGGGTAAAACCTAAAGGGAAAGACCTAGCACCAAATTGCATTGGCCATCTGATCTAACTTCTGGAGGCAGTCAAAATGAGTATTTGAATTCTTCCCTATTCCTGTGCTGAGATACAGGCTGCTCCAACCTGCTGTAAAATGCTTGATTTCGAGAGTGAGCGAAACTAATGAAAACATTGTTGGGGTAAAACCTAAAGGGAAAGGCCTAGCACCAAATTGCATTGGCCATCTGATCTAACTTCTGGAGGCAGTCAAAATGATCCTTAGAATTCTTCCCTACCTTATTCCTGTGCTGAGATACAGGCTGCTCCAACCTGCTGTAAAATGCTTGATTTCGAGAGTGAGCGAAACTAATGAAAACATTGTTGGGGTAAAACCTAAAGGGAAAGACCTAGCACCAAATTGCATTGGCCATCTGATCTAACTTCTGGAGGCAGTCAAAATGAGTATTTGAATTCTTCCCTATTCCTGTGCTGAGATACAGGCTGCTCCAACCTGCTGTAAAATGCTTGATTTCGAGAGTGAGCGAAACTAATGAAAACATTGTTGGGGTAAAACCTAAAGGGAAAGGCCTAGCACCAAATTGCATTGGCCATCTGATCTAACTTCTGGAGGCAGTCAAAATGATCCTTAGAATTCTTCCCTACCTTATTCCTGTGCTGAGATACAGGCTGCTCCAACCTGCTGTAAAATGCTTGATTTCGAGAGTGAGCGAAACTAATGAAAACATTGTTGGGGTAAAACCTAAAGGGAAAGACCTAGCACCAAATTGCATTGGCCATCTGATCTAACTTCTGGAGGCAGTCAAAATGAGTATTTGAATTCTTCCCTACCTTATTCCTGTGCTGAGATACAGGCTGCTCCAACCTGCTGTAAAATGCTTGATTTCGAGAGTGAGCGAAACTAATGAAAACATTGTTGGGGTAAAACCTAAAGGGAAAGACCTAGCACCAAATACAATTTGCCATCTGATCTAACTTCTGGAGGCAGTCAAAATGAGTATTTGAATTCTTCCCTACCTTATTCCTGTGCTGAGATACAGGCTGCTCCAACCTGCTGTAAAATGCTTGATTTCGAGAGTGAGCGAAACTAATGAAAACATTGTTGGGGTAAAACCTAAAGGGAAAGGCCTAGCACCAAATTGCATTGGCCATCTGATCTAACTTCTGGAGGCAGTCAAAATGATCCTTAGAATTCTTCCCTACCTTATTCCTGTGCTGAGATACAGGCTGCTCCAACCTGCTGTAAAATGCTTGATTTCGAGAGTGAGCGAAACTAATGAAAACATTGTTGGGGTAAAACCTAAAGGGAAAGGTCTAGCACCAAATTGCATTGGCCATCTGATCTAACTTCTGGAGGCAGTCAAAATGATCCTTAGAATTCTTCCCTACCTTATTCCTGTGCTGAGATACAGGCTGCTCCAACCTGCTGTAAAACGCTTGATTTCGAGAGTGATCGAAACTAATGAAAACATTGTTGGGGTAAAACCTAAAGGGAAAGATCTAGCACCAAATACAATTTGCCATCTGATCTAACTTCTGGAGGCAGTCAAAATGAGTATTTGAATTCTTCCCTACCTTAATCCTGTGCTGAGATACAGGCTGCTCCAACCTGCTGTAAAATGCTTGATTTCGAGAGTGAGCGAAACTAATGAAAACATTGTTGGGGTAAAACCTAAAGGGAAAGACCTAGCACCAAATACAATTTGCCATCTGATCTAACTTCTGGAGGCAGTCAAAATGAGTATTTGAATTCTTCCCTACCTTATGCCTGTGCTGAGATACAGGCTGCTCCAACCTGCTGTAAAATGCTTGATTTCGAGAGTGAGCGAAACTAATGAAAACATTGTTGGGGTAAAACCTAAAGGGAAAGGTCTAGCACCAAATTGCATTGGCCATCTGATCTAACTTCTGGAGGCAGTCAAAATGAGTATTTGAATTCTTCCCTACCTTATTCCTGTGCTGAGATACAGGCTGCTCCAACCTGCTGTAAAATGCTTGATTTCGAGAGTGAGCGAAACTAATGAAAACATTGTTGGGGTAAAACCTAAAGGGAAAGGCCTAGCACCAAATTGCATTGGCCATCTGATCTAACTTCTGGAGGCAGTCAAAATGAGTATTTGAATTCTTCCCTACCTTATTCCTGTGCTGAGATACAGGCTGCTCCAACCTGCTGTAAAATGCTTGATTTCGAGAGTGAGCGAAACTAATGAAAACATTGTTGGGGTAAAACCTAAAGGGAAAGGCCTAGCACCAAATTGCATTGGCCATCTGATCTAACTTCTGGAGGCAGTCAAAATGATCCTTAGAATTCTTCCCTACCTTATTCCTGTGCTGAGATACAGGCTGCTCCAACCTGCTGTAAAATGCTTGATTTCGAGAGTGAGCGAAATTAATGAAAACATTGTTGGGGTAAAACCTAAAGGGAAAGACCTAGCACCAAATTCCATTGGCCATCTGATCTAACTTCTGGAGGCAGTCAAAATGATCCTTAGAATTCTTCCCTACCTTATTCCTGTGCTGAGATACAGGCTGCTCCAAGCTGCTGTAAAATGCTTGATTTCGAGAGTGAGCGAAACTAATGAAAAAATTGTTGGGGTAAAACCTAAAGGGAAAGACCTAGCACCAAATACAATTTGCCATCTGATCTAACTTCTGGAGGCAGTCAAAATGAGTATTTGAATTCTTCCCTACCTTAATCCTGTGCTGAGATACAGGCTGCTCCAACCTGCTGTAAAATGCTTGATTTCAAGAGTGAGCGAAACTAATGAAAACATTGTTGGGGTAAAACCTAAAGGGAAAGGCCTAGCACCAAATTGCATTGGCCATCTGATCTAACTTCTGGAGGCAGTCAAAATGAGTATTTGAATTCTTCCCTACCTTATTCCTGTGCTGAGATACAGGCTGCTCCAACCTGCTGTAAAATGCTTGATTTCGAGAGTGAGCGAAACTAATGAAAACATTGTTGGGGTAAAACCTAAAGGGAAAGACCTAGCACCAAATACAATTTGCCATCTGATCTAACTTCTGGAGGCAGTCAAAATGATCCTTAGAATTCTTCCCGACCTTATTCCTGTGCTGAGATACAGGCTGCTCCAAGCTGCTGTAAAATGCTTGATTTCGAGAGTGAGCGAAACTAATGAAAACATTGTTGGGGTAAAACCTAAAGGGAAAGACCTAGCACCAAATACAATTTGCCATCTTATCTAACTTCTGGAGGCAGTCAAAATGATCCTTAGAATTCTTCCCGACCTTATTCCTGTGCTGAGATACAGGCTGCTCCAAGCTGCTGTAAAATGCTTGATTTCGAGAGTGAGCTGAACTAATGAAAACATTGTTGGGGTAAAACCTAAAGGGAAAGACCTAGCACCAAATACAATTTGCCATCTGATCTAACTTCTGGAGGCAGTCAAAATGAGTATTTGAATTCTTCCCTACCTTATTCCTGTGCTGAGATACAGGCTGCTCCAACCTGCTGTAAAATGCTTGATTTCGAGAGTGAGCGAAACTAATGAAAACATTGTTGGGGTAAAACCTAAAGGGAAAGACCTAGCACCAAATACAATTTGCCATCTGATCTAACTTCTGGAGGCAGTCAAAATGATCCTTAGAATTCTTCCCTACCTTATTCCTGTGCTGAGATACAGGCTGCTCCAACCTGCTGTAAAATGCTTGATTTCGAGAGTGAGCGAAACTAATGAAAACATTGTTGGGGTAAAACCTAAAGGGAAAGACCTAGCACCAAATACAATTTGCCATCTGATCTAACTTCTGGAGGCAGTCAAAATGAGTATTTGAATTCTTCCCTACCTTATTCCTGTGCTGAGATACAGGCTGCTCCAACCTGCTGTAAAATGCTTGATTTCGAGAGTGAGCGAAACTAATGAAAACATTGTTGGGGTAAAACCTAAAGGGAAAGGCCTAGCACCAAATTGCATTGGCCATCTGATCTAACTTCTGGAGGCAGTCAAAATGAGTATTTGAATTCTTCCCTACCTTATTCCTGTGCTGAGATACAGGCTGCTCCAACCTGCTGTAAAATGCTTGATTTCGAGAGTGAGCGAAACTAATGAAAACATTGTTGGGGTAAAACCTAAAGGGAAAGGTCTAGCACCAAATTGCATTGGCCATCTGATCTAACTTCTGGAGGCAGTCAAAATGAGTATTTGAATTCTTCCCTACCTTATTCCTGTGCTGAGATACAGGCTGCTCCAACCTGCTGTAAAATGCTTGATTTCGAGAGTGAGCGAAATTAATGAAAACATTGTTGGGGTAAAACCTAAAGGGAAAGACCTAGCACCAAATTCCATTGGCCATCTGATCTAACTTCTGGAGGCAGTCAAAATGATCCTTAGAATTCTTCCCTACCTTATTCCTGTGCTGAGATACAGGCTGCTCCAAGCTGCTGTAAAATGCTTGATTTCGAGAGTGAGCGAAACTAATGAAAAAATTGTTGGGGTAAAACCTAAAGGGAAAGACCTAGCACCAAATACAATTTGCCATCTGATCTAACTTCTGGAGGCAGTCAAAATGAGTATTTGAATTCTTCCCTACCTTAATCCTGTGCTGAGATACAGGCTGCTCCAACCTGCTGTAAAATGCTTGATTTCAAGAGTGAGCGAAACTAATGAAAACATTGTTGGGGTAAAACCTAAAGGGAAAGGCCTAGCACCAAATTGCATTGGCCATCTGATCTAACTTCTGGAGGCAGTCAAAATGAGTATTTGAATTCTTCCCTACCTTATTCCTGTGCTGAGATACAGGCTGCTCCAACCTGCTGTAAAATGCTTGATTTCGAGAGTGAGCGAAACTAATGAAAACATTGTTGGGGTAAAACCTAAAGGGAAAGACCTAGCACCAAATACAATTTGCCATCTGATCTAACTTCTGGAGGCAGTCAAAATGATCCTTAGAATTCTTCCCGACCTTATTCCTGTGCTGAGATACAGGCTGCTCCAAGCTGCTGTAAAATGCTTGATTTCGAGAGTGAGCGAAACTAATGAAAACATTGTTGGGGTAAAACCTAAAGGGAAAGACCTAGCACCAAATACAATTTGCCATCTGATCTAACTTCTGGAGGCAGTCAAAATGAGTATTTGAATTCTTCCCTACCTTATTCCTGTGCTGAGATACAGGCTGCTCCAACCTGCTGTAAAATGCTTGATTTCGAGAGTGATCGAAACTAATGAAAACATTGTTGGGGTAAAACCTAAAGGGAAAGACCTGGCACCAAATACAATTTGCCATCTGATCTAACTTCTGGAGGCAGTCAAAATGAGTATTTGAATTCTTCCCTACCTTATTCCTGTGCTGAGATACAGGCTGCTCCAACCTGCTGTAAAATGCTTGATTTCGAGAGTGAGCGAAACTAATGAAAACATTGTTGGGGTAAAACCTAAAGGGAAAGACCTAGCACCAAATACAATTTGTCATCTGATCTAACTTCTGGAGGCAGTCAAAATGAGTATTTGAATTCTTCCCTACCTTATTCCTGTGCTGAGATACAGGCTGCTCCAACCTGCTGTAAAATGCTTGATTTCGAGAGTGAGCGAAACTAATGAAAACATTGTTGGGGTAAAACCTAAAGGGAAAGGTCTAGCACCAAATTGCATTGGCCATCTGATCTAACTTCTGGAGGCAGTCAAAATGATCCTTAGAATTCTTCCCTACCTTATTCCTGTGCTGAGATACAGGCTGCTCCAACCTGCTGTAAAATGCTTGATTTCGAGAGTGAGCGAAACTAATGAAAACATTGTTGGGGTAAAACCTAAAGGGAAAGGCCTAGCACCAAATTGCATTGGCCATCTGATCTAACTTCTGGAGGCAGTCAAAATGAGTATTTGAATTCTTCCCTACCTTATTCCTGTGCTGAGATACAGGCTGCTCCAACCTGCTGTAAAATGCTTGATTTCGAGAGTGAGCGAAACTAATGAAAACATTGTTGGGGGAAAACCTAAAGGGAAAGACCTAGCACCAAATACAATTTGCCATCTGATCTAACTTCTGGAGGCAGTCAAAATGATCCTTAGAATTCTTCCCGACCTTATTCCTGTGCTGAGATACAGGCTGCTCCAACCTGCTGTAAAATGCTTGATTTCGAGAGTGAGCGAAACTAATGAAAACATTGTTGGGGTAAAACCTAAAGGGAAAGACCTAGCAGCAAATACAATTTGCCATCTGATCTAACTTCTGGAGGCAGTCAAAATGAGTATTTGAATTCTTCCCTACCTTATTCCTGTGCTGAGATACAGGCTGCTCCAACCTGCTGTAAAATGCTTGATTTCGAGAGTGAGCGAAACTAATGAAAACATTGTTGGGGTAAAACCTAAAGGGAAAGACCTAGCACCAAATACAATTTGCCATCTGATCTAACTTCTGGAGGCAGTCAAAATGATCCTTAGAATTCTTCCCGACCTTATTCCTGTGCTGAGATACAGGCTGCTCCAAGCTGCTGTAAAATGCTTGATTTCGAGAGTGAGCGAAACTAATGAAAACATTGTTGGGGTAAAACCTAAAGGGAAAGACCTAGCACCAAATACAAGTTGCCATCTGATCTAACTTCTGGAGGCAGTCAAAATGAGTATTTGAATTCTTCCCTACCTTATTCCTGTGCTGAGATACAGGCTGCTCCAACCTGCTGTAAAATGCTTGATTTCGAGAGTGAGCGAAACTAATGAAAACATTGTTGGGGTAAAACCTAAAGGGAAAGGTCTAGCACCAAATTGCATTGGCCATCTGATCTAACTTCTGGAGGCAGTCAAAATGATCCTTAGAATTCTTCCCTACCTTATTCCTGTGCTGAGATACAGGCTGCTCCAACCTGCTGTAAAATGCTTGATTTCGAGAGTGAGCAAAACTAATGAAAACATTGTTGGGGTAAAACCTAAAGGGAAAGGCCTAGCACCAAATTGCATTGGCCATCTGATCTAACTTCTGGAGGCAGTCAAAATGAGTATTTGAATTCTTCCCTACCTTATTCCTGTGCTGAGATACAGGCTGCTCCAACCTGCTGTAAAATGCTTGATTTCGAGAGTGAGCGAAACTAATGAAAACATTGTTGGGGTAAAACCTAAAGGGAAAGACCTAGCACCAAATACAATTTGCCATCTGATCTAACTTCTGGAGGCAGTCAAAATGAGTATTTGAATTCTTCCCTACCTTATTCCTGTGCTGAGATACAGGCTTCTCCAACCTGCTGTAAAATGCTTGATTTCGAGAGTGAGCGAAACTAATGAAAACATTGTTGGGGTAAAACCTAAAGGGAAAGACCTAGCACCAAATACAATTTGCCATCTGATCTAACTTCTGGAGGCAGTCAAAATGATCCTTAGAATTCTTCCCTGCTTTATTCCTGTGCTGAGATACAGGCTGCTCCAACCTGCTGTAAAATGCTTGATTTCGAGAGTGAGCGAAACTAATGAAAACATTGTTGGGGTAAAACCTAAAGGGAAAGACCTAGCACCAAATACAATTTGCCATCTGATCTAACTTCTGGAGGCAGTCAAAATGATCCTTAGAATTCTTCCCTACTTTATTCCTGTGCTGAGATACAGGCTGCTCCAACCTGCTGTAAAATGCTTGATTTCGAGAGTGAGCGAAACTAATGAAAACATTGTTGGGGTAAAACCTAAAGGGAAAGACCTAGCACCAAATACAATTTGCCATCTGATCTAACTTCTGGAGGCAGTCAAAATGATCCTTAGAATTCTTCCCTACCTTATTCCTGTGCTGAGATACAGGCTGCTCCAACCTGCTGTAAAATGCTTGATTTCGAGAGTGAGCGAAACTAATGAAAACATTGTTGGGGTAAAACCTAAAGGGAAAGGTCTAGCACCAAATTGCATTGGCCATCTGATCTAACTTCTGGAGGCAGTCAAAATGATCCTTAGAATTCTTCCCTACTTTATTCCTGTGCTGAGATACAGGCTGCTCCAACCTGCTGTAAAATGCTTGATTTCGAGAGTGAGCGAAACTAATGAAAACATTGTTGGGGTAAAACCTAAAGGGAAAGACCTAGCACCAAATACAATTTGCCATCTGATCTAACTTCTGGAGGCAGTCAAAATGATCCTTAGAATTCTTCCCTACCTTATTCCTGTGCTGAGATACAGGCTGCTCCAACCTGCTGTAAAATGCTTGATTTCGAGAGTGAGCGAAACTAATGAAAACATTGTTGGGGTAAAACCTAAAGGGAAAGACCTAGCACCAAATACAATTTGCCATCTGATCTAACTTCTGGAGGCAGTCAAAATGAGTATTTGAATTCTTCCCTACCTTATTCCTGTGCTGAGATACAGGCTGCTCCAACCTGCTGTAAAATGCTTGATTTCGAGAGTGAGCGAAACTAATGAAAACATTGTTGGGGTAAAACCTAAAGGGAAAGACCTAGCACCAAATACAATTTGCCATCTGATCTAACTTCTGGAGGCAGTCAAAATGATCCTTAGAATTCTTCCCTACTTTATTCCTGTGCTGAGATACAGGCTGCTCCAACCTGCTGTAAAATGCTTGATTTCGAGAGTGAGCGAAACTAATGAAAACATTGTTGGGGTAAAACCTAAAGGGAAAGACCTAGCACCAAATACAATTTGCCATCTGATCTATCTTCTGGAGGCAGTCAAAATGAGTATTTGAAGTCTTCCCTACCTTATTCCTGTGCTGAGATACAGGCTGCTCCAACCTGCTGTAAAATGCTTGATTTCGAGAGTGAGCGAAACTAATGAAAACATTGTTGGGGTAAAACCTAAAGGGAAAGACCTAGCACCAAATACAATTTGCCATCTGATCTAACTTCTGGAGACAGTCAAAATGATCCTTAGAATTCTTCCCGACCTTATTCCTGTGCTGAGATACAGGCTGCTCCAACCTGCTGTAAAATGCTTGATTTCGAGAGTGAGCGAAACTAATGAAAACATTGTTGGGGTAAAACCTAAAGGGAAAGGTCTAGCACCAAATACAATTTGCCATCTGATCTAACTTCTGGAGGCAGTCAAAATGATCCTTAGAATTCTTCCCTACTTTATTCCTGTGCTGAGATACAGGCTGCTCCAACCTGCTGTAAAATGCTTGATTTCGAGAGTGAGCGAAACTAATGAAAACATTGTTGGGGTAAAACCTAAAGGGAAAGACCTAGCACCAAATACAATTTGCCATCTGATCTAACTTCTGGAGGCAGTCAAAATGATCCTTAGAATTCTTCCCTACCTTATTCCTGTGCTGAGATACAGGCTGCTCCAACCTGCTGTAAAATGCTTGATTTCGAGAGTGAGCGAAACTAATGAAAACATTGTTGGGGTAAAACCTAAAGGGAAAGATCTAGCACGAAATACAATTTGCCATCTGATCTAACTTCTGGAGGCAGTCAAAATGATCCTTAGAATTCTTCCCTACTTTATTCCTGTGCTGAGATACAGGCTGCTCCAACCTGCTGTAAAATGCTTGATTTCGAGAGTGAGCGAAACTAATGAAAACATTGTTGGGGTAAAACCTAAAGGGAAAGACCTAGCACCAAATACAATTTGCCATCTGATCTAACTTCTGGAGGCAGTCAAAATGATCCTTAGAATTCTTCCCTACCTTATTCCTGTGCTGAGATACAGGCTGCTCCAACCTGCTGTAAAATGCTTGATTTCGAGAGTGAGCGAAACTAATGAAAACATTGTTGGGGTAAAACCTAAAGGGAAAGACCTAGCACCAAATACAATTTGCCATCTGATCTAACTTCTGGAGGCAGTCAAAATGAGTATTTGAATTCTTCCCTACCTTATTCCTGTGCTGAGATACAGGCTGCTCCAACCTGCTGTAAAATGCTTGATTTCGAGAGTGAGCGAAACTAATGAAAACATTGTTGGGGTAAAACCTAAAGGGAAAGGCCTAGCACCAAATTGCATTGGCCATCTGATCTAACTTCTGGAGGCAGTCAAAATGAGTATTTGAATTCTTCCCAACCTTATTCCTGTGCTGAGATACAGGCTGCTCCAACCTGCTGTAAAATGCTTGATTTCGAGAGTGATCGAAACTAATGAAAACATTGTTGGGGTAAAACCTAAAGGGAAAGACCTAGCACCAAATACAATTTGCCATCTGATCTAACTTCTGGAGGCAGTCAAAATGATCCTTAGAATTCTTCCCTACCTTATTCCTGTGCTGAGATACAGGCTGCTCCAACCTGCTGTAAAATGCTTGATTTCGAGAGTGAGCGAAACTAATGAAAACATTGTTGGGGTAAAACCTAAAGGGAAAGACCTAGCACCAAATACAATTTGCCATCTGATCTAACTTCTGGAGGCAGTCAAAATGATCCTTAGAATTCTTCCCTACCTTATTCCTGTGCTGAGATACAGGCTGCTCCAACCTGCTGTAAAATGCTTGATTTCGAGAGTGAGCGAAACTAATGAAAACATTGTTGGGGTAAAACCTAAAGGGAAAGGCCTAGCACCAAATTGCATTGGCCATCTGATCTAACTTCTGGAGGCAGTCAAAATGATCCTTAGAATTCTTCAATACCTTATTCCTGTGCTGAGATACAGGCTGCTCCAACCTGCTGTAAAATGCTTGATTTCGAGAGTGAGCGAAACTAATGAAAACATTGTTGGGGTAAAACCTAAAGGGAAAGGCCTAGCACCAAATTGCATTGGCCATCTGATCTAACTTCTGGAGGCAGTCAAAATGAGTATTTGAAGTCTTCCCTACCTTATTCCTGTGCTGAGATACAGGCTGCTCCAACCTGCTGTAAAATGCTTGATTTCGAGAGTGAGCGAAACTAATGAAAACATTGTTGGGGTAAAACCTAAAGGGAAAGGCCTAGCACCAAATTGCATTGGCCATCTGATCTAACTTCTGGAGGCAGTCAAAATGAGTATTTGAATTCTTCCCAACCTTATTCCTGTGCTGAGATACAGGCTGCTCCAACCTGCTGTAAAATGCTTGATTTCGAGAGTGAGCGAAACTAATGAAAACATTGTTGGGGTAAAACCTAAAGGGAAAGACCTAGCACCAAATACAATTTGCCATCTGATCTAACTTCTGGAGGCAGTCAAAATGATCCTTAGAATTCTTCCCTACCTTATTCCTGTGCTGAGATACAGGCTGCTCCAACCTGCTGTAAAATGCTTGATTTCGAGAGTGAGCGAAACTAATGAAAACATTGTTGGGGTAAAACCTAAAGGGAAAGACCTAGCACCAAATACAATTTGCCATCTGATCTAACTTCTGGAGGCAGTCAAAATGAGTATTTGAATTCTTCCCTACCTTATTCCTGTGCTGAGATACAGGCTGCTCCAACCTGCTGTAAAATGCTTGATTTCGAGAGTGAGCGAAACTAATGAAAACATTGTTGGGGTAAAACCTAAAGGGAAAGACCTAGCACCAAATACAATTTGCCATCTGATCTAACTTCTGGAGGCAGTCAAAATGATCCTTAGAATTCTTCCCTACTTTATTCCTGTGCTGAGATACAGGCTGCTCCAACCTGCTGTAAAATGCTTGATTTCGAGAGTGAGCGAAACTAATGAAAACATTGTTGGGGTAAAACCTAAAGGGAAAGACCTAGCACCAAATACAATTTGCCATCTGATCTAACTTCTGGAGGCAGTCAAAATGATCCTTAGAATTCTTCCCTACCTTATTCCTGTGCTGAGATACAGGCTGCTCCAACCTGCTGTAAAATGCTTGATTTCGAGAGTGAGCGAAACTAATGAAAACATTGTTGGGGTAAAACCTAAAGGGAAAGACCTAGCACCAAATACAATTTGCCATCTGATCTAACTTCTGGAGACAGTCAAAATGATCCTTAGAATTCTTCCCGACCTTATTCCTGTGCTGAGATACAGGCTGCTCCAACCTGCTGTAAAATGCTTGATTTCGAGAGTGAGCGAAACTAATGAAAACATTGTTGGGGTAAAACCTAAAGGGAAAGGTCTAGCACCAAATTCCATTGGCCATCTGATCTAACTTCTGGAGGCAGTCAAAATGATCCTTAGAATTCTTCCCTACCTTATTCCTGTGCTGAGATACAGGCTGCTCCAACCTGCTGTAAAATGCTTGATTTCGAGAGTGAGCGAAACTAATGAAAACATTGTTGGGGTAAAACCTAAAGGGAAAGACCTAGCACCAAATACAATTTGCCATCTGATCTAACTTCTGGAGGCAGTCAAAATGATCCTTAGAATTCTTCCCTACCTTATTCCTGTGCTGAGATACAGGCTGCTCCAACCTGCTGTAAAATGCTTGATTTCGAGAGTGAGCGAAACTAATGAAAACATTGTTGGGGTAAAACCTAAAGGGAAAGACCTAGCACCAAATACAATTTGCCATCTGATCTAACTTCTGGAGGCAGTCAAAATGAGTATTTGAATTCTTCCCTACCTTATTCCTGTGCTGAGATACAGGCTGCTCCAACCTGCTGTAAAATGCTTGATTTCGAGAGTGAGCGAAACTAATGAAAACATTGTTGGGGTAAAACCTAAAGGGAAAGACCTAGCACCAAATACAATTTGCCATCTGATCTAACTTCTGGAGGCAGTCAAAATGATCCTTAGAATTCTTCCCTGCTTTATTCCTGTGCTGAGATACAGGCTGCTCCAACCTGCTGTAAAATGCTTGATTTCGAGAGTGAGCGAAACTAATGAAAACATTGTTGGGGTAAAACCTAAAGGGAAAGACCTAGCACCAAATACAATTTGCCATCTGATCTAACTTCTGGAGGCAGTCAAAATGATCCTTAGAATTCTTCCCTACTTTATTCCTGTGCTGAGATACAGGCTGCTCCAACCTGCTGTAAAATGCTTGATTTCGAGAGTGAGCGAAACTAATGAAAACATTGTTGGGGTAAAACCTAAAGGGAAAGACCTAGCACCAAATACAATTTGCCATCTGATCTAACTTCTGGAGGCAGTCAAAATGATCCTTAGAATTCTTCCCTACCTTATTCCTGTGCTGAGATACAGGCTGCTCCAACCTGCTGTAAAATGCTTGATTTCGAGAGTGAGCGAAACTAATGAAAACATTGTTGGGGTAAAACCTAAAGGGAAAGACCTAGCACCAAATACAATTTGCCATCTGATCTAACTTCTGGAGGCAGTCAAAATGAGTATTTGAATTCTTCCCTACCTTATTCCTGTGCTGAGATACAGGCTGCTCCAACCTGCTGTAAAATGCTTGATTTCGAGAGTGAGCGAAACTAATGAAAACATTGTTGGGGTAAAACCTAAAGGGAAAGACCTAGCACCAAATACAATTTGCCATCTGATCTAACTTCTGGAGGCAGTCAAAATGATCCTTAGAATTCTTCCCTACTTTATTCCTGTGCTGAGATACAGGCTGCTCCAACCTGCTGTAAAATGCTTGATTTCGAGAGTGAGCGAAACTAATGAAAACATTGTTGGGGTAAAACCTAAAGGGAAAGACCTAGCACCAAATACAATTTGCCATCTGATCTAACTTCTGGAGGCAGTCAAAATGAGTATTTGAATTCTTCCCTACCTTATTCCTGTGCTGAGATACAGGCTGCTCCAACCTGCTGTAAAATGCTTGATTTCGAGAGTGAGCGAAACTAATGAAAACATTGTTGGGGTAAAACCTAAAGGGAAAGACCTAGCACCAAATACAATTTGCCATCTGATCTAACTTCTGGAGACAGTCAAAATGATCCTTAGAATTCTTCCCGACCTTATTCCTGTGCTGAGATACAGGCTGCTCCAACCTGCTGTAAAATGCTTGATTTCGAGAGTGAGCGAAACTAATGAAAACATTGTTGGGGTAAAACCTAAAGGGAAAGGTCTAGCACCAAATACAATTTGCCATCTGATCTAACTTCTGGAGGCAGTCAAAATGATCCTTAGAATTCTTCCCTACTTTATTCCTGTGCTGAGATACAGGCTGCTCCAACCTGCTGTAAAATGCTTGATTTCGAGAGTGAGCGAAACTAATGAAAACATTGTTGGGGTAAAACCTAAAGGGAAAGACCTAGCACCAAATACAATTTGCCATCTGATCTAACTTCTGGAGGCAGTCAAAATGATCCTTAGAATTCTTCCCTACCTTATTCCTGTGCTGAGATACAGGCTGCTCCAACCTGCTGTAAAATGCTTGATTTCGAGAGTGAGCGAAACTAATGAAAACATTGTTGGGGTAAAACCTAAAGGGAAAGATCTAGCACGAAATACAATTTGCCATCTGATCTAACTTCTGGAGGCAGTCAAAATGATCCTTAGAATTCTTCCCTACTTTATTCCTGTGCTGAGATACAGGCTGCTCCAACCTGCTGTAAAATGCTTGATTTCGAGAGTGAGCGAAACTAATGAAAACATTGTTGGGGTAAAACCTAAAGGGAAAGACCTAGCACCAAATACAATTTGCCATCTGATCTAACTTCTGGAGGCAGTCAAAATGATCCTTAGAATTCTTCCCTACCTTATTCCTGTGCTGAGATACAGGCTGCTCCAACCTGCTGTAAAATGCTTGATTTCGAGAGTGAGCGAAACTAATGAAAACATTGTTGGGGTAAAACCTAAAGGGAAAGACCTAGCACCAAATACAATTTGCCATCTGATCTAACTTCTGGAGGCAGTCAAAATGAGTATTTGAATTCTTCCCTACCTTATTCCTGTGCTGAGATACAGGCTGCTCCAACCTGCTGTAAAATGCTTGATTTCGAGAGTGAGCGAAACTAATGAAAACATTGTTGGGGTAAAACCTAAAGGGAAAGACCTAGCACCAAATACAATTTGCCATCTGATCTAACTTCTGGTGGCAGTCAAAATGATCCTTAGAATTCTTCCCTACTTTATTCCTGTGCTGAGATACAGGCTGCTCCAACCTGCTGTAAAATGCTTGATTTCGAGAGTGAGCGAAACTAATGAAAACATTGTTGGGGTAAAACCTAAAGGGAAAGACCTAGCACCAAATACAATTTGCCATCTGATCTAACTTCTGGAGGCAGTCAAAATGATCCTTAGAATTCTTCCCTACCTTATTCCTGTGCTGAGATACAGGCTGCTCCAACCTGCTGTAAAATGCTTGATTTCGAGAGTGAGCGAAACTAATGAAAACATTGTTGGGGTAAAACCTAAAGGGAAAGACCTAGCACCAAATACTATTTGCCATCTGATCTAACTTCTGGAGGCAGTCAAAATGATCCTTAGAATTCTTCCCTACTTTATTCCTGTGCTGAGATACAGGCTGCTCCAACCTGCTGTAAAATGCTTGATTTCGAGAGTGAGCGAAACTAATGAAAACATTGTTGGGGTAAAACCTAAAGGGAAAGGCCTAGCACCAAATTGCATTGGCCATCTGATCTAACTTCTGGAGGCAGTCAAAATGAGTATTTGAATTCTTCCCAACCTTATTCCTGTGCTGAGATACAGGCTGCTCCAACCTGCTGTAAAATGCTTGATTTCGAGAGTGATCGAAACTAATGAAAACATTGTTGGGGTAAAACCTAAAGGGAAAGGTCTAGCACCAAATACAATTTGCCATCTGATCTAACTTCTGGAGGCAGTCAAAATGATCCTTAGAATTCTTCCCTACCTTATTCCTGTGCTGAGATACAGGCTGCTCCAACCTGCTGTAAAATGCTTGATTTCGAGAGTGAGCGAAACTAATGAAAACATTGTTGGGGTAAAACCTAAAGGGAAAGACCTAGCACCAAATACAATTTGCCATCTGATCTAACTTCTGGAGGCAGTCAAAATGATCCTTAGAATTCTTCCCTACCTTATTCCTGTGCTGAGATACAGGCTGCTCCAACCTGCTGTAAAATGCTTGATTTCGAGAGTGAGCGAAACTAATGAAAACATTGTTGGGGTAAAACCTAAAGGGAAAGACCTAGCACCAAATACAATTTGCCATCTGATCTAACTTCTGGAGGCAGTCAAAATGATCCTTAGAATTCTTCCCTACCTTATTCCTGTGCTGAGATACAGGCTGCTCCAACCTGCTGTAAAATGCTTGATTTCGAGAGTGAGCGAAACTAATGAAAACATTGTTGGGGTAAAACCTAAAGGGAAAGACCTAGCACCAAATTCCATTGGCCATCTGATCTAACTTCTGGAGGCAGTCAAAATGATCCTTAGAATTCTTCCCTACCTTATTCCTGTGCTGAGATACAGGCTGCTCCAAGCTGCTGTAAAATGCTTGATTTCGAGAGTGAGCAAAACTAATGAAAACATTGTTGGGGTAAAACCTAAAGGGAAAGACCTAGCACCAAATACAATTTGCCATCTGATCTAACTTCTGGAGGCAGTCAAAATGAGTATTTGAATTCTTCCCTACCTTAATCCTGTGCTGAGATACAGGCTGCTCCAACCTGCTGTAAAATGCTTGATTTCGAGAGTGAGCGAAACTAATGATAACATTGTTGGGGTAAAACCTAAAGGGAAAGGTCTAGCACCAAATTGCATTGGCCATCTGATCTAACTTCTGGAGGCAGTCAAAATGATCCTTAGAATTCTTCCCTACCTTATTCCTGTGCTGAGATACAGGCTGCTCCAACCTGCTGTAAAATGCTTGATTTCGAGAGTGAGCGAAACTAATGAAAACATTGTTGGGGTAAAACCTAAAGGGAAAGACCTAGCACCAAATACAATTTGCCATCTGATCTAACTTCTGGAGGCAGTCAAAATGATCCTTAGAATTCTTCCCTACCTTATTCCTGTGCTGAGATACAGGCTGCTCCAACCTGCTGTAAAATGCTTGATTTCGAGAGTGAGCGAAACTAATGAAAACATTGTTGGGGTAAAACCTAAAGGGAAAGACCTAGCACCAAATACAATTTGCCATCTGATCTAACTTCTGGAGGCAGTCAAAATGATCCTTAGAATTCTTCCCTACCTTATTCCTGTGCTGAGATACAGGCTGCTCCAACCTGCTGTAAAATGCTTGATTTCGAGAGTGAGCGAAACTAATGAAAACATTGTTGGGGTAAAACCTAAAGGGAAAGGCCTAGCACCAAATACAATTTGCCATCTGATCTAACTTCTGGAGGCAGTCAAAATGAGTATTTGAATTCTTCCCTACCTTATTCCTGTGCTGAGATACAGGCTGCTCCAACCTGCTGTAAAATGCTTGATTTCGAGAGTGAGCGAAACTAATGAAAACATTGTTGGGGTAAAACCTAAAGGGAAAGACCTAGCACCAAATACAATTTGCCATCTGATCTAACTTCTGGAGGCAGTCAAAATGAGTATTTGAATTCTTCCCTACCTTATTCCTGTGCTGAGATACAGGCTGCTCCAACCTGCTGTAAAATGCTTGATTTCGAGAGTGAGCGAAACTAATGAAAACATTGTTGGGGTAAAACCTAAAGGGAAAGACCTAGCACCAAATTGCATTGGCCATCTGATCTAACTTCTGGAGGCAGTCAAAATGATCCTTAGAATTCTTCCCTACTTTATTCCTGTGCTGAGATACAGGCTGCTCCAACCTGCTGTAAAATGCTTGATTTCGAGAGTGAGCGAAACTAATGAAAACATTGTTGGGGTAAAACCTAAAGGGAAAGACCTAGCACCAAATACAATTTGCCATCTGATCTAACTTCTGGAGGCAGTCAAAATGATCCTTAGAATTCTTCCCTACCTTATTCCTGTGCTGAGATACAGGCTGCTCCAACCTGCTGTAAAATGCTTGATTTCGAGAGTGAGCGAAACTAATGAAAACATTGTTGGGGTAAAACCTAAAGGGAAAGACCTAGCACCAAATACAATTTGCCATCTGATCTAACTTCTGGAGGCAGTCAAAATGAGTATTTGAATTCTTCCCTACCTTATTCCTGTGCTGAGATACAGGCTGCTCCAACCTGCTGTAAAATGCTTGATTTCGAGAGTGAGCGAAACTAATGAAAACATTGTTGGGGTAAAACCTAAAGGGAAAGACCTAGCACCAAATACAATTTGCCATCTGATCTAACTTCTGGTGGCAGTCAAAATGATCCTTAGAATTCTTCCCTACCTTATTCCTGTGCTGAGATACAGGCTGCTCCAACCTGCTGTAAAATGCTTGATTTCGAGAGTGAGCGAAACTAATGAAAACATTGTTGGGGTAAAACCTAAAGGGAAAGACCTAGCACCAAATACAATTTGCCATCTGATCTAACTTCTGGAGGCAGTCAAAATGATCCTTAGAATTCTTCCCTACCTTATTCCTGTGCTGAGATACAGGCTGCTCCAACCTGCTGTAAAATGCTTGATTTCGAGAGTGAGCGAAACTAATGAAAACATTGTTGGGGTAAAACCTAAAGGGAAAGACCTAGCACCAAATACTATTTGCCATCTGATCTAACTTCTGGAGGCAGTCAAAATGATCCTTAGAATTCTTCCCTACTTTATTCCTGTGCTGAGATACAGGCTGCTCCAACCTGCTGTAAAATGCTTGATTTCGAGAGTGAGCGAAACTAATGAAAACATTGTTGGGGTAAAACCTAAAGGGAAAGGCCTAGCACCAAATTGCATTGGCCATCTGATCTAACTTCTGGAGGCAGTCAAAATGAGTATTTGAATTCTTCCCAACCTTATTCCTGTGCTGAGATACAGGCTGCTCCAACCTGCTGTAAAATGCTTGATTTCGAGAGTGATCGAAACTAATGAAAACATTGTTGGGGTAAAACCTAAAGGGAAAGGTCTAGCACCAAATACAATTTGCCATCTGATCTAACTTCTGGAGGCAGTCAAAATGATCCTTAGAATTCTTCCCTACCTTATTCCTGTGCTGAGATACAGGCTGCTCCAACCTGCTGTAAAATGCTTGATTTCGAGAGTGAGCGAAACTAATGAAAACATTGTTGGGGTAAAACCTAAAGGGAAAGACCTAGCACCAAATACAATTTGCCATCTGATCTAACTTCTGGAGGCAGTCAAAATGATCCTTAGAATTCTTCCCTACCTTATTCCTGTGCTGAGATACAGGCTGCTCCAACCTGCTGTAAAATGCTTGATTTCGAGAGTGAGCGAAACTAATGAAAACATTGTTGGGGTAAAACCTAAAGGGAAAGACCTAGCACCAAATACAATTTGCCATCTGATCTAACTTCTGGAGGCAGTCAAAATGATCCTTAGAATTCTTCCCTACCTTATTCCTGTGCTGAGATACAGGCTGCTCCAACCTGCTGTAAAATGCTTGATTTCGAGAGTGAGCGAAACTAATGAAAACATTGTTGGGGTAAAACCTAAAGGGAAAGACCTAGCACCAAATTCCATTGGCCATCTGATCTAACTTCTGGAGGCAGTCAAAATGATCCTTAGAATTCTTCCCTACCTTATTCCTGTGCTGAGATACAGGCTGCTCCAAGCTGCTGTAAAATGCTTGATTTCGAGAGTGAGCAAAACTAATGAAAACATTGTTGGGGTAAAACCTAAAGGGAAAGACCTAGCACCAAATACAATTTGCCATCTGATCTAACTTCTGGAGGCAGTCAAAATGAGTATTTGAATTCTTCCCTACCTTAATCCTGTGCTGAGATACAGGCTGCTCCAACCTGCTGTAAAATGCTTGATTTCGAGAGTGAGCGAAACTAATGATAACATTGTTGGGGTAAAACCTAAAGGGAAAGGTCTAGCACCAAATTGCATTGGCCATCTGATCTAACTTCTGGAGGCAGTCAAAATGATCCTTAGAATTCTTCCCTACCTTATTCCTGTGCTGAGATACAGGCTGCTCCAACCTGCTGTAAAATGCTTGATTTCGAGAGTGAGCGAAACTAATGAAAACATTGTTGGGGAAAAACCTAAAGGGAAAGACCTAGCACCAAATACAATTTGCCATCTGATCTAACTTCTGGAGGCAGTCAAAATGAGTATTTGAATTCTTCCCTACCTTATTCCTGTGCTGAGATACAGGCTGCTCCAACCTGCTGTAAAATGCTTGATTTCGAGAGTGAGCGAAACTAATGAAAACATTGTTGGGGTAAAACCTAAAGGGAAAGACCTAGCACCAAATTCCATTGGCCATCTGATCTAACTTCTGGAGGCAGTCAAAATGATCCTTAGAATTCTTCCCTACCTTATTCCTGTGCTGAGATACAGGCTGCTCCAACCTGCTGTAAAATGCTTGATTTCGAGAGTGAGCGAAACTAATGAAAACATTGTTGGGGTAAAACCTAAAGGGAAAGGCCTAGCACCAAATACAATTTGCCATCTGATCTAACTTCTGGAGGCAGTCAAAATGAGTATTTGAATTCTTCCCTACCTTATTCCTGTGCTGAGATACAGGCTGCTCCAACCTGCTGTAAAATGCTTGATTTCGAGAGTGAGCGAAACTAATGAAAACATTGTTGGGGTAAAACCTAAAGGGAAAGACCTAGCACCAAATACAATTTGCCATCTGATCTAACTTCTGGAGGCAGTCAAAATGAGTATTTGAATTCTTCCCTACCTTATTCCTGTGCTGAGATACAGGCTGCTCCAACCTGCTGTAAAATGCTTGATTTCGAGAGTGAGCGAAACTAATGAAAACATTGTTGGGGTAAAACCTAAAGGGAAAGACCTGGCACCAAATACAATTTGCCATCTGATCTAACTTCTGGAGGCAGTCAAAATGATCCTTAGAATTCTTCCCTACCATATTCCTGTGCTGAGATACAGGCTGCTCCAACCTGCTGTAAAATGCTTGATTTCGAGAGTGAGCGAAACTAATGAAAACATTGTTGGGGTAAAACCTAAAGGGAAAGGTCTAGCACCAAATTGCATTGGCCATCTGATCTAACTTCTGGAGGCAGTCAAAATGATCCTTATAATTCTTCCCTACCTTATTCCTGTGCTGAGATACAGGCTGCTCCAACCAGCTGTAAAATGCTTGATTTCGAGAGTGATCGAAACTAATGAAAACATTGTTGGGGTAAAACCTAAAGGGAAAGACCTAGCACCAAATACAATTTGTCGTCTGATCTAACTTCTGGAGGCAGTCAAAATGATCCTTAGAATTCTTCCCTACCTTATTCCTGTGCTGAGATACAGGCTGCTCCAACCTGCTGTAAAATGCTTGATTTCGAGAGTGATCGAAACTAATGAAAACATTGTTGGGGTAAAACCTAAAGGGAAAGGTCTAGCACCAAATACAATTTGCCATCTGATCTAACTTCTGGAGGCAGTCAAAATGATCCTTAGAATTCTTCCCTACCTTATTCCTGTGCTGAGATACAGGCTGCTCCAACCTGCTGTAAAATGCTTGATTTCGAGAGTGAGCGAAACTAATGAAAACATTGTTGGGGTAAAACCTAAAGGGAAAGACCTAGCACCAAATACAATTTGCCATCTGATCTAACTTCTGGAGGCAGTCAAAATGATCCTTAGAATTCTTCCCTACCTTATTCCTGTGCTGAGATACAGGCTGCTCCAACCTGCTGTAAAATGCTTGATTTCGAGAGTGAGCGAAACTAATGAAAACATTGTTGGGGTAAAACCTAAAGGGAAAGACCTAGCACCAAATACAATTTGCCATCTGATCTAACTTCTGGAGGCAGTCAAAATGATCCTTAGAATTCTTCCCTACCTTATTCCTGTGCTGAGATACAGGCTGCTCCAACCTGCTGTAAAATGCTTGATTTCGAGAGTGAGCGAAACTAATGAAAACATTGTTGGGGTAAAACCTAAAGGGAAAGACCTAGCACCAAATTCCATTGGCCATCTGATCTAACTTCTGGAGGCAGTCAAAATGATCCTTAGAATTCTTCCCTACCTTATTCCTGTGCTGAGATACAGGCTGCTCCAAGCTGCTGTAAAATGCTTGATTTCGAGAGTGAGCAAAACTAATGAAAACATTGTTGGGGTAAAACCTAAAGGGAAAGACCTAGCACCAAATACAATTTGCCATCTGATCTAACTTCTGGAGGCAGTCAAAATGAGTATTTGAATTCTTCCCTACCTTAATCCTGTGCTGAGATACAGGCTGCTCCAACCTGCTGTAAAATGCTTGATTTCGAGAGTGAGCGAAACTAATGATAACATTGTTGGGGTAAAACCTAAAGGGAAAGGTCTAGCACCAAATTGCATTGGCCATCTGATCTAACTTCTGGAGGCAGTCAAAATGATCCTTAGAATTCTTCCCTACCTTATTCCTGTGCTGAGATACAGGCTGCTCCAACCTGCTGTAAAATGCTTGATTTCGAGAGTGAGCGAAACTAATGAAAACATTGTTGGGGAAAAACCTAAAGGGAAAGACCTAGCACCAAATACAATTTGCCATCTGATCTAACTTCTGGAGGCAGTCAAAATGAGTATTTGAATTCTTCCCTACCTTATTCCTGTGCTGAGATACAGGCTGCTCCAACCTGCTGTAAAATGCTTGATTTCGAGAGTGAGCGAAACTAATGAAAACATTGTTGGGGTAAAACCTAAAGGGAAAGACCTAGCACCAAATTCCATTGGCCATCTGATCTAACTTCTGGAGGCAGTCAAAATGATCCTTAGAATTCTTCCCTACCTTATTCCTGTGCTGAGATACAGGCTGCTCCAACCTGCTGTAAAATGCTTGATTTCGAGAGTGAGCGAAACTAATGAAAACATTGTTGGGGTAAAACCTAAAGGGAAAGGCCTAGCACCAAATACAATTTGCCATCTGATCTAACTTCTGGAGGCAGTCAAAATGAGTATTTGAATTCTTCCCTACCTTATTCCTGTGCTGAGATACAGGCTGCTCCAACCTGCTGTAAAATGCTTGATTTCGAGAGTGAGCGAAACTAATGAAAACATTGTTGGGGTAAAACCTAAAGGGAAAGACCTAGCACCAAATACAATTTGCCATCTGATCTAACTTCTGGAGGCAGTCAAAATGAGTATTTGAATTCTTCCCTACCTTATTCCTGTGCTGAGATACAGGCTGCTCCAACCTGCTGTAAAATGCTTGATTTCGAGAGTGAGCGAAACTAATGAAAACATTGTTGGGGTAAAACCTAAAGGGAAAGACCTGGCACCAAATACAATTTGCCATCTGATCTAACTTCTGGAGGCAGTCAAAATGATCCTTAGAATTCTTCCCTACCATATTCCTGTGCTGAGATACAGGCTGCTCCAACCTGCTGTAAAATGCTTGATTTCGAGAGTGAGCGAAACTAATGAAAACATTGTTGGGGTAAAACCTAAAGGGAAAGGTCTAGCACCAAATTGCATTGGCCATCTGATCTAACTTCTGGAGGCAGTCAAAATGATCCTTATAATTCTTCCCTACCTTATTCCTGTGCTGAGATACAGGCTGCTCCAACCAGCTGTAAAATGCTTGATTTCGAGAGTGATCGAAACTAATGAAAACATTGTTGGGGTAAAACCTAAAGGGAAAGACCTAGCACCAAATACAATTTGTCATCTGATCTAACTTCTGGAGGCAGTCAAAATGAGTATTTGAATTCTTCCCTACCTTATTCCTGTGCTGAGATACAGGCTGCTCCAACCTGCTGTAAAATGCTTGATTTCGAGAGTGAGCGAAACTAATGAAAACATTGTTGGGGTAAAACCTAAAGGGAAAGGTCTAGCACCAAATTGCATTGGCCATCTGATCTAACTTCTGGAGGCAGTCAAAATGATCCTTAGAATTCTTCCCTACCTTATTCCTGTGCTGAGATACAGGCTGCTCCAACCTGCTGTAAAATGCTTGATTTCGAGAGTGAGCGAAACTAATGAAAACATTGTTGGGGTAAAACCTAAAGGGAAAGGCCTAGCACCAAATTGCATTGGCCATCTGATCTAACTTCTGGAGGCAGTCAAAATGAGTATTTGAATTCTTCCCTACCTTATTCCTGTGCTGAGATACAGGCTGCTCCAACCTGCTGTAAAATGCTTGATTTCGAGAGTGAGCGAAACTAATGAAAACATTGTTGGGGTAAAACCTAAAGGGAAAGACCTAGCACCAAATTCCATTGGCCATCTGATCTAACTTCTGGAGGCAGTCAAAATGATCCTTAGAATTCTTCCCTACCTTATTCCTGTGCTGAGATACAGGCTGCTCCAACCTGCTGTAAAATGCTTGATTTCGAGAGTGAGCGAAACTAATGAAAACATTGTTGGGGTAAAACCTAAAGGGAAAGGCCTAGCACCAAATACAATTTGCCATCTGATCTAACTTCTGGAGGCAGTCAAAATGAGTATTTGAATTCTTCCCTACCTTATTCCTGTGCTGAGATACAGGCTGCTCCAACCTGCTGTAAAATGCTTGATTTCGAGAGTGAGCGAAACTAATGAAAACATTGTTGGGGTAAAACCTAAAGGGAAAGACCTAGCACCAAATTGCATTGGCCATCTGATCTAACTTCTGGAGGCAGTCAAAATGATCCTTAGAATTCTTCCCTACCTTATTCCTGTGCTGAGATACAGGCTGCTCCAACCTGCTGTAAAATGCTTGATTTCGAGAGTGAGCGAAACTAATGAAAACATTGTTGGGGTAAAACCTAAAGGGAAAGACCTAGCACCAAATTGCATTGGCCATCTGATCTAACTTCTGGAGGCAGTCAAAATGATCCTTAGAATTCTTCCCTACCTTATTCCTGTGCTGAGATACAGGCTGCTCCAACCTGCTGTAAAATGCTTGATTTCGAGAGTGAGCGAAACTAATGAAAACATTGTTGGGGTAAAACCTAAAGGGAAAGACCTAGCACCAAATACAATTTGCCATCTGATCTAACTTCTGGAGGCAGTCAAAATGATCCTTAGAATTCTTCCCTACCTTATTCCTGTGCTGAGATACAGGCTGCTCCAAGCTGCTGTAAAATGCTTGATTTCGAGAGTGAGCGAAACTAATGAAAACATTGTTGGGGTAAAACCTAAAGGGAAAGGCCTAGAACCAAATTGCATTGGCCATCTGATCTAACTTCTGGAGGCAGTCAAAATGAGTATTTGAATTCTTCCCTACCTTATTCCTGTGCTGAGATACAGGCTGCTCCAACCTGCTGTAAAATGCTTGATTTCGAGAGTGAGCGAAACTAATGAAAACATTGTTGGGGTAAAACCTAAAGGGAAAGACCTAGCACCAAATTCCATTGGCCATCTGATCTAACTTCTGGAGGCAGTCAAAATGATCCTTAGAATTCTTCCCTACCTTATTCCTGTGCTGAGATACAGGCTGCTCCAACCTGCTGTAAAATGCTTGATTTCGAGAGTGAGCGAAACTAATGAAAACATTGTTGGGGTAAAACCTAAAGGGAAAGACCTAGCACCAAATTCCATTGGCCATCTGATCTAACTTCTGGAGGCAGTCAAAATGATCCTTAGAATTCTTCCCTACCTTATTCCTGTGCTGAGATACAGGCTGCTCCAAGCTGCTGTAAAATGCTTGATTTCGAGAGTGAGCAAAACTAATGAAAACATTGTTGGGGTAAAACCTAAAGGGAAAGACCTAGCACCAAATACAATTTGCCATCTGATCTAACTTCTGGAGGCAGTCAAAATGAGTATTTGAATTCTTCCCTACCTTAATCCTGTGCTGAGATACAGGCTGCTCCAACCTGCTGTAAAATGCTTGATTTCGAGAGTGAGCGAAACTAATGATAACATTGTTGGGGTAAAACCTAAAGGGAAAGGTCTAGCACCAAATTGCATTGGCCATCTGATCTAACTTCTGGAGGCAGTCAAAATGATCCTTAGAATTCTTCCCTACCTTATTCCTGTGCTGAGATACAGGCTGCTCCAACCTGCTGTAAAATGCTTGATTTCGAGAGTGAGCGAAACTAATGAAAACATTGTTGGGGAAAAACCTAAAGGGAAAGACCTAGCACCAAATACAATTTGCCATCTGATCTAACTTCTGGAGGCAGTCAAAATGAGTATTTGAATTCTTCCCTACCTTATTCCTGTGCTGAGATACAGGCTGCTCCAACCTGCTGTAAAATGCTTGATTTCGAGAGTGAGCGAAACTAATGAAAACATTGTTGGGGTAAAACCTAAAGGGAAAGACCTAGCACCAAATTCCATTGGCCATCTGATCTAACTTCTGGAGGCAGTCAAAATGATCCTTAGAATTCTTCCCTACCTTATTCCTGTGCTGAGATACAGGCTGCTCCAACCTGCTGTAAAATGCTTGATTTCGAGAGTGAGCGAAACTAATGAAAACATTGTTGGGGTAAAACCTAAAGGGAAAGGCCTAGCACCAAATACAATTTGCCATCTGATCTAACTTCTGGAGGCAGTCAAAATGAGTATTTGAATTCTTCCCTACCTTATTCCTGTGCTGAGATACAGGCTGCTCCAACCTGCTGTAAAATGCTTGATTTCGAGAGTGAGCGAAACTAATGAAAACATTGTTGGGGTAAAACCTAAAGGGAAAGACCTAGCACCAAATTCCATTGGCCATCTGATCTAACTTCTGGAGGCAGTCAAAATGATCCTTAGAATTCTTCCCTACCTTATTCCTGTGCTGAGATACAGGCTGCTCCAACCTGCTGTAAAATGCTTGATTTCGAGAGTGAGCGAAATTAATGAAAACATTGTTGGGGTAAAACCTAAAGGGAAAGACCTAGCACCAAATTCCATTGGCCATCTGATCTAACTTCTGGAGGCAGTCAAAATGATCCTTAGAATTCTTCCCTACCTTATTCCTGTGCTGAGATACAGGCTGCTCCAACCTGCTGTAAAATGCTTGATTTCGAGAGTGAGCGAAACTAATGAAAACATTGTTGGGGTAAAACCTAAAGGGAAAGGCCTAGCACCAAATTTTATTGGCCATCTGATCTAACTTCTGGAGGCAGTCAAAATGATCCTTAGAATTCTTCCCTACCTTATTCCTGTGCTGAGATACAGGCTGCTCCAACCTGCTGTAAAATGCTTGATTTCGAGAGTGAGCGAAACTAATGAAAACATTGTTGGGGTAAAACCTAAAGGGAAAGACCTAGCACCAAATTCCATTGGCCATCTGATCTAACTTCTGGAGGCAGTCAAAATGATCCTTAGAATTCTTCCCTACCTTATTCCTGTGCTGAGATACAGGCTGCTCCAACCTGCTGTAAAATGCTTGATTTCGAGAGTGAGCGAAACTAATGAAAACATTGTTGGGGTAAAACCTAAAGGGAAAGACCTAGCACCAAATTCCATTGGCCATCTGATCTAACTTCTGGAGGCAGTCAAAATGATCCTTAGAATTCTTCCCTACCTTATTCCTGTGCTGAGATACAGGCTGCTCCAACCTGCTGTAAAATGCTTGATTTCGAGAGTGAGGAAACTAATGAAAACATTGTTGGGGTAAAACCTAAAGGGAAAGACCTAGCACCAAATACAATTTGCCATCTGATCTAACTTCTGGAGGCAGTCAAAATGATCCTTAGAATTCTTCCCTACCTTATTCCTGTGCTGAGATACAGGCTGCTCCAACCTGCTGTAAAATGCTTGATTTCGAGAGTGAGCGAAACTAATGAAAACATTGTTGGGGTAAAACCTAAAGGGAAAGGTCTAGCACCAAATACAATTTGCCATCTGATCTAACTTCTGGAGGCAGTCAAAATGAGTATTTGAATTCTTCCCTACCTTAATCCTGTGCTGAGATACAGGCTGCTCCAACCTGCTGTAAAATGCTTGATTTCGAGAGTGAGCGAAACTAATGAAAACATTGTTGGGGTAAAACCTAAAGGGAAAGGCCTAGCACCAAATACAATTTGCCATCTGATCTAACTTCTGGAGGCAGTCAAAGTGATCCTTAGAATTCTTCCCTACCTTATTCTTGTGCTGAGATACAGGCTGCTCCAACCTGCTGTAAAATGCTTGATTTCAAGAGTGAGCGAAACTAATGAAAACATTGTTGGGGTAAAACCTAAAGGGAAAGGTCTAGCACCAAATTGCATTGGCCATCTGATCTAACTTCTGGAGGCAGTCAAAATGAGTATTTGAATTCTTCCCTACCTTATTCCTGTGCTGAGATACAGGCTGCTCCAACCTGCTGTAAAATGCTTGATTTCGAGAGTGAGCGAAACTAATGAAAACATTGTTGGGGTAAAACCTAAAGGGAAAGACCTAGCACCAAATACAATTTGCCATCTGATCTAACTTCTGGAGGCAGTCAAAATGATCCTTAGAATTCTTCCCTACCTTATTCCTGTGCTGAGATACAGGCTGCTCCAACCTGCTGTAAAATGCTTGATTTCGAGAGTGAGCGAAACTAATGAAAACATTGTTGGGGTAAAACCTAAAGGGAAAGACCTAGCACCAAATACAATTTGCCATCTGATCTAACTTCTGGAGGCAGTCAAAATGAGTATTTGAATTCTTCCCTACCTTATTCCTGTGCTGAGATACAGGCTGCTCCAACCTGCTGTAAAATGCTTGATTTCGAGAGTGAGCGAAACTAATGAAAACATTGTTGGGGTAAAACCTAAAGGGAAAGGTCTAGCACCAAATTGCATTGGCCATCTGATCTAACTTCTGGAGGCAGTCAAAATGAGTATTTGAATTCTTCCCTACCTTATTCCTGTGCTGAGATACAGGCTGCTCCAACCTGCTGTAAAATGCTTGATTTCGAGAGTGAGCGAAACTAATGAAAACATTGTTGGGGTAAAACCTAAAGGGAAAGGCCTAGCACCAAATTGCATTGGCCATCTGATCTAACTTCTGGAGGCAGTCAAAATGAGTATTTGAATTCTTCCCTACCTTATTCCTGTGCTGAGATACAGGCTGCTCCAACCTGCTGTAAAATGCTTGATTTCGAGAGTGAGCGAAACTAATGAAAACATTGTTGGGGTAAAACCTAAAGGGAAAGACCTAGCACCAAATTCCATTGGCCATCTGATCTAACTTCTGGAGGCAGTCAAAATGATCCTTAGAATTCTTCCCTACCTTATTCCTGTGCTGAGATACAGGCTGCTCCAACCTGCTGTAAAATGCTTGATTTCGAGAGTGAGCGAAACTAATGAAAACATTGTTGGGGTAAAACCTAAAGGGAAAGACCTAGCACCAAATTCCATTGGCCATCTGATCTAACTTCTGGAGGCAGTCAAAATGATCCTTAGAATTCTTCCCTACCTTATTCCTGTGCTGAGATACAGGCTGCTCCAACCTGCTGTAAAATGCTTGATTTCGAGAGTGAGCGAAATTAATGAAAACATTGTTGGGGTAAAACCTAAAGGGAAAGACCTTGCACCAAATTCCATTGGCCATCTGATCTAACTTCTGGAGGCAGTCAAAATGATCCTTAGAATTCTTCCCTACCTTATTCCTGTGCTGAGATACAGGCTGCTCCAAGCTGCTGTAAAATGCTTGATTTCGAGAGTGAGCGAAACTAATGAAAACATTGTTGGGGTAAAACCTAAAGGGAAAGACCTAGCACCAAATACAATTTGCCATCTGATCTAACTTCTGGAGGCAGTCAAAATGAGTATTTGAATTCTTCCCTACCTTAATCCTGTGCTGAGATACAGGCTGCTCCAAGCTGCTGTAAAATGCTTGATTTCGAGAGTGAGCGAAACTAATGAAAACATTGTTGGGGTAAAACCTAAAGGGAAAGGCCTAGCACCAAATTGCATTGGCCATCTGATCTAACTTCTGGAGGCAGTCAAAATGAGTATTTGAATTCTTCCCTACCTTATTCCTGTGCTGAGATACAGGCTGCTCCAACCTGCTGTAAAATGCTTGATTTCGAGAGTGAGCGAAACTAATGAAAACATTGTTGGGGTAAAACCTAAAGGGAAAGACCTAGCACCAAATTCCATTGGCCATCTGATCTAACTTCTGGAGGCAGTCAAAATGATCCTTAGAATTCTTCCCTACCTTATTCCTGTGCTGAGATACAGGCTGCTCCAACCTGCTGTAAAATGCTTGATTTCGAGAGTGAGCGAAACTAATGAAAACATTGTTGGGGTAAAACCTAAAGGGAAAGGCCTAGCACCAAATACAATTTGCCATCTGATCTAACTTCTGGAGGCAGTCAAAATGAGTATTTGAATTCTTCCCTACCTTATTCCTGTGCTGAGATACAGGCTGCTCCAACCTGCTGTAAAATGCTTGATTTCGAGAGTGAGCGAAACTAATGAAAACATTGTTGGGGTAAAACCTAAAGGGAAAGACCTAGCACCAAATTCCATTGGCCATCTGATCTAACTTCTGGAGGCAGTCAAAATGAGTATTTGAATTCTTCCCTACCTTATTCCTGTGCTGAGATACAGGCTGCTCCAACCTGCTGTAAAATGCTTGATTTCGAGAGTGAGCGAAACTAATGAAAACATTGTTGGGGTAAAACCTAAAGGGAAAGACCTAGCACCAAATTCCATTGGCCATCTGATCTAACTTCTGGAGGCAGTCAAAATGAGTATTTGAATTCTTCCCTACCTTATTCCTGTGCTGAGATACAGGCTGCTCCAACCTGCTGTAAAATGCTTGATTTCGAGAGTGAGCGAAACTAATGAAAACATTGTTGGGGTAAAACCTAAAGGGAAAGACCTAGCACGAAATTCCATTGGCCATCTGATCTAACTTCTGGAGGCAGTCAAAATGATCCTTAGAATTCTTCCCTACCTTATTCCTGTGCTGAGATACAGGCTGCTCCAACCTGCTGTAAAATGCTTGATTTCGAGAGTGAGCGAAACTAATGAAAACATTGTTGGGGTAAAACCTAAAGGGAAAGACCTAGCACCAAATACAATTTGCCATCTGATCTAACGTCTGGAGGCAGTCAAAATGATCCTTAGAATTCTTCCCTACCTTATTCCTGTGCTGAGATACAGGCTGCTCCAACCTGCTGTAAAATGCTTGATTTCGAGAGTGAGCGAAACTAATGAAAACATTGTTGGGGTAAAACCTAAAGGGAAAGGCCTAGCACCAAATTGCATTGGCCATCTGATCTAACTTCTGGAGGCAGTCAAAATGAGTATTTGAATTCTTCCCTACCTTAATCCTGTGCTGAGATACAGGCTGCTCCAACCTGCTGTAAAATGCTTGATTTCGAGAGTGAGCGAAACTAATGAAAACATTGCTGGGGTAAAACCTAAAGGGAAAGACCTAGCACCAAATTGCATTGGCCATCTGATCTAACTTCTGGAGGCAGTCAAAATGATCCTTAGAATTCTTCCCTACCTTATTCCTGTGCTGAGATACAGGCTGCTCCAACCTGCTGTAAAATGCTTGATTTCGAGAGTGAGCAAAACTAATGAAAACATTGTTGGGGTAAAACCTAAAGGGAAAGACCTAGCATCAAATTCCATTGGCCATCTGATCTAACTTCTGGAGGCAGTCAAAATGATCCTTAGAATTCTTCCCTACCTTATTCCTGTGCTGAGATACAGGCTGCTCCAACCTGCTGTAAAATGCTTGATTTCGAGAGTGAGGAAACTAATGAAAACATTGTTGGGGTAAAACCTAAAGGGAAAGACCTAGCACCAAATACAATTTGCCATCTGATCTAACTTCTGGAGGCAGTCAAAATGATCCTTAGAATTCTTCCCTACCTTATTCCTGTGCTGAGATACAGGCTGCTCCAACCTGCTGTAAAATGCTTGATTTCGAGAGTGAGCGAAACTAATGAAAACATTGTTGGGGTAAAACCTAAAGGGAAAGGTCTAGCACCAAATACAATTTGCCATCTGATCTAACTTCTGGAGGCAGTCAAAATGAGTATTTGAATTCTTCCCTACCCTTATCCTGTGCTGAGATACAGGCTGCTCCAACCTGCTGTAAAATGCTTGATTTCGAGAGTGAGCGAAACTAATGAAAACATTGTTGGGGTAAAACCTAAAGGGAAAGGTCTAGCACCAAATACAATTTGCCATCTGATCTAACTTCTGGAGGCAGTCAAAATGAGTATTTGAATTCTTCCCTACCTTATTCCTGTGCTGAGATACAGGCTGCTCCAACCTGCTGTAAAATGCTTGATTTCGAGAGTGAGCGAAACTAATGAAAACATTGTTGGGGTAAAACCTAAAGGGAAAGACCTAGCACCAAATACAATTTGCCATCTGATCTAACTTCTGGAGGCAGTCAAAATGAGTATTTGAATTCTTCCCTACCTTATTCCTGTGCTGAGATACAGGCTGCTCCAACCTGCTGTAAAATGCTTGATTTCGAGAGTGAGCGAAACTAATGAAAACATTGTTGGGGTAAAACCTAAAGGGAAAGACCTAGCACCAAATTCCATTGGCCATCTGATCTAACTTCTGGAGGCAGTCAAAATGTTCCTTAGAATTCTTCCCTAGCTTATTCCTGTGCTGAGATACAGGCTGCTCCAACCTGCTGTAAAATGCTTGATTTCGAGAGTGAGGAAACTAATGAAAACATTGTTGGGGTAAAACCTAAAGGGAAAGACCTAGCACCAAATACAATTTGCCATCTGATCTAACTTCTGGAGGCAGTCAAAATGATCCTTAGAATTCTTCCCTACCTTATTCCTGTGCTGAGATACAGGCTGCTCCAACCTGCTGTAAAATGCTTGATTTCGAGAGTGAGCGAAACTAATGAAAACATTGTTGGGGTAAAACCTAAAGGGAAAGACCTAGCACCAAATTCCATTGGCCATCTGATCTAACTTCTGGAGGCAGTCAAAATGAGTATTTGAATTCTTCCCTACCTTAATCCTGTGCTGAGATACAGGCTGCTCCAACCTGCTGTAAAATGCTTGATTTCGAGAGTGAGCGAAACTAATGAAAACATTGTTGGGGTAAAACCTAAAGGGAAAGGCCTAGCACCAAATACAATTTGCCATCTGATCTAACTTCTGGAGGCAGTCAAAGTGATCCTTAGAATTCTTCCCTACCTTATTCTTGTGCTGAGATACAGGCTGCTCCAACCTGCTGTAAAATGCTTGATTTCAAGAGTGAGCGAAACTAATGAAAACATTGTTGGGGTAAAACCTAAAGGGAAAGACCTAGCACCAAATTGCATTGGCCATCTGATCTAACTTCTGGAGGCAGTCAAAATGAGTATTTGAATTCTTCCCTACCTTATTCCTGTGCTGAGATACAGGCTGCTCCAACCTGCTGTAAAATGCTTGATTTCGAGAGTGAGCGAAACTAATGAAAACATTGTTGGGGTAAAACCTAAAGGGAAAGACCTAGCACCAAATACAATTTGCCATCTGATCTAACTTCTGGAGGCAGTCAAAATGATCCTTAGAATTCTTCCCTACCTTATTCCTGTGCTGAGATACAGGCTGCTCCAACCTGCTGTAAAATGCTTGATTTCGAGAGTGAGCGAAACTAATGAAAACATTGTTGGGGTAAAACCTAAAGGGAAAGACCTAGCACCAAATACAATTTGCCATCTGATCTAACTTCTGGAGGCAGTCAAAATGAGTATTTGAATTCTTCCCTACCTTATTCCTGTGCTGAGATACAGGCTGCTCCAACCTGCTGTAAAATGCTTGATTTCGAGAGTGAGCGAAACTAATGAAAACATTGTTGGGGTAAAACCTAAAGGGAAAGGTCTAGCACCAAATTGCATTGGCCATCTGATCTAACTTCTGGAGGCAGTCAAAATGAGTATTTGAATTCTTCCCTACCTTATTCCTGTGCTGAGATACAGGCTGCTCCAACCTGCTGTAAAATGCTTGATTTCGAGAGTGAGCGAAACTAATGAAAACATTGTTGGGGTAAAACCTAAAGGGAAAGGCCTAGCACCAAATTGCATTGGCCATCTGATCTAACTTCTGGAGGCAGTCAAAATGAGTATTTGAATTCTTCCCTACCTTATTCCTGTGCTGAGATACAGGCTGCTCCAACCTGCTGTAAAATGCTTGATTTCGAGAGTGAGCGAAACTAATGAAAACATTGTTGGGGTAAAACCTAAAGGGAAAGACCTAGCACCAAATTCCATTGGCCATCTGATCTAACTTCTGGAGGCAGTCAAAATGATCCTTAGAATTCTTCCCTACCTTATTCCTGTGCTGAGATACAGGCTGCTCCAACCTGCTGTAAAATGCTTGATTTCGAGAGTGAGCGAAACTAATGAAAACATTGTTGGGGTAAAACCTAAAGGGAAAGACCTAGCACCAAATTCCATTGGCCATCTGATCTAACTTCTGGAGGCAGTCAAAATGATCCTTAGAATTCTTCCCTACCTTATTCCTGTGCTGAGATACAGGCTGCTCCAACCTGCTGTAAAATGCTTGAGTTCGAGAGTGAGCGAAATTAATGAAAACATTGTTGGGGTAAAACCTAAAGGGAAAGACCTTGCACCAAATTCCATTGGCCATCTGATCTAACTTCTGGAGGCAGTCAAAATGATCCTTAGAATTCTTCCCTACCTTATTCCTGTGCTGAGATACAGGCTGCTCCAAGCTGCTGTAAAATGCTTGATTTCGAGAGTGAGCGAAACTAATGAAAACATTGTTGGGGTAAAACCTAAAGGGAAAGACCTAGCACCAAATACAATTTGCCATCTGATCTAACTTCTGGAGGCAGTCAAAATGAGTATTTGAATTCTTCCCTACCTTAATCCTGTGCTGAGATACAGGCTGCTCCAAGCTGCTGTAAAATGCTTGATTTCGAGAGTGAGCGAAACTAATGAAAACATTGTTGGGGTAAAACCTAAAGGGAAAGGCCTAGCACCAAATTGCATTGGCCATCTGATCTAACTTCTGGAGGCAGTCAAAATGAGTATTTGAATTCTTCCCTACCTTATTCCTGTGCTGAGATACAGGCTGCTCCAACCTGCTGTAAAATGCTTGATTTCGAGAGTGAGCGAAACTAATGAAAACATTGTTGGGGTAAAACCTAAAGGGAAAGACCTAGCACCAAATTCCATTGGCCATCTGATCTAACTTCTGGAGGCAGTCAAAATGATCCTTAGAATTCTTCCCTACCTTATTCCTGTGCTGAGATACAGGCTGCTCCAACCTGCTGTAAAATGCTTGATTTCGAGAGTGAGCGAAACTAATGAAAACATTGTTGGGGTAAAACCTAAAGGGAAAGGCCTAGCACCAAATACAATTTGCCATCTGATCTAACTTCTGGAGGCAGTCAAAATGAGTATTTGAATTCTTCCCTACCTTATTCCTGTGCTGAGATACAGGCTGCTCCAACCTGCTGTAAAATGCTTGATTTCGAGAGTGAGCGAAACTAATGAAAACATTGTTGGGGTAAAACCTAAAGGGAAAGACCTAGCACCAAATTCCATTGGCCATCTGATCTAACTTCTGGAGGCAGTCAAAATGAGTATTTGAATTCTTCCCTACCTTATTCCTGTGCTGAGATACAGGCTGCTCCAACCTGCTGTAAAATGCTTGATTTCGAGAGTGAGCGAAACTAATGAAAACATTGTTGGGGTAAAACCTAAAGGGAAAGACCTAGCACCAAATTCCATTGGCCATCTGATCTAACTTCTGGAGGCAGTCAAAATGAGTATTTGAATTCTTCCCTACCTTATTCCTGTGCTGAGATACAGGCTGCTCCAACCTGCTGTAAAATGCTTGATTTCGAGAGTGAGCGAAACTAATGAAAACATTGTTGGGGTAAAACCTAAAGGGAAAGACCTAGCACCAAATTGCATTGGCCATCTGATCTAACTTCTGGAGGCAGTCAAAATGATCCTTAGAATTCTTCCCTACCTTATTCCTGTGCTGAGATACAGGCTGCTCCAACCTGCTGTAAAATGCTTGATTTCTAGAGTGAGCGAAACTAATGAAAACATTGTTGGGGTAAAACCTAAAGGGAAAGACCTAGCACCAAATACAATTTGCCATCTGATCTAACTTCTGGAGGCAGTCAAAATGAGTATTTGAATTCTTCCCTACCTTATTCCTGTGCTGAGATACAGGCTGCTCCAACCTGCTGTAAAATGCTTGATTTCGAGAGTGAGCGAAACTAATGAAAACATTGTTGGGGTAAAACCGAAAGGGAAAGACCTAGCACCAAATTGCATTGGCCATCTGATCTAACTTCTGGAGGCAGTCAAAATGAGTATTTGAATTCTTCCCTACCTTATTCCTGTGCTGAGATACAGGCTGCTCCAAGCTGCTGTAAAATGCTTGATTTCGAGAGTGAGCGAAACTAATGAAAACATTGTTGGGGTAAAACCTAAAGGGAAAGACCTAGCACCAAATACAATTTGCCATCTGATCTAACTTCTGGAGGCAGTCAAAATGAGTATTTGAATTCTTCCCTACCTTATTCCTGTGCTGAGATACAGGCTGGTCCAACCTGCTGTAAAATGCTTGATTTCGAGAGTGAGCGAAACTAATGAAAACATTGTTGGGGTAAAACCTAAAGGGAAAGACCTAGCACCAAATTCCATTGGCCATCTGATCTAACTTCTGGAGGCAGTCAAAATGATCCTTAGAATTCTTCCCTAGCTTATTCCTGTGCTGAGATACAGGCTGCTCCAACCTGCTGTAAAATGCTTGATTTCGAGAGTGAGGAAACTAATGAAAACATTGTTGGGGTAAAACCTAAAGGGAAAGACCTAGCACCAAATACAATTTGCCATCTGATCTAACTTCTGGAGGCAGTCAAAATGATCCTTAGAATTCTTCCCTACCTTATTCCTGTGCTGAGATACAGGCTGCTCCAACCTGCTGTAAAATGCTTGATTTCGAGAGTGAGCGAAACTAATGAAAACATTGTTGGGGTAAAACCTAAAGGGAAAGGTCTAGCACCAAATACAATTTGCCATCTGATCTAACTTCTGGAGGCAGTCAAAATGAGTATTTGAATTCTTCCCTACCTTAATCCTGTGCTGAGATACAGGCTGCTCCAACCTGCTGTAAAATGCTTGATTTCGAGAGTGAGCGAAACTAATGAAAACATTGTTGGGGTAAAACCTAAAGGGAAAGGCCTAGCACCAAATACAATTTGCCATCTGATCTAACTTCTGGAGGCAGTCAAAGTGATCCTTAGAATTCTTCCCTACCTTATTCTTGTGCTGAGATACAGGCTGCTCCAACCTGCTGTAAAATGCTTGATTTCAAGAGTGAGCGAAACTAATGAAAACATTGTTGGGGTAAAACCTAAAGGGAAAGACCTAGCACCAAATTGCATTGGCCATCTGATCTAACTTCTGGAGGCAGTCAAAATGAGTATTTGAATTCTTCCCTACCTTATTCCTGTGCTGAGATACAGGCTGCTCCAACCTGCTGTAAAATGCTTGATTTCGAGAGTGAGCGAAACTAATGAAAACATTGTTGGGGTAAAACCTAAAGGGAAAGACCTAGCACCAAATACAATTTGCCATCTGATCTAACTTCTGGAGGCAGTCAAAATGATCCTTAGAATTCTTCCCTACCTTATTCCTGTGCTGAGATACAGGCTGCTCCAACCTGCTGTAAAATGCTTGATTTCGAGAGTGAGCGAAACTAATGAAAACATTGTTGGGGTAAAACCTAAAGGGAAAGACCTAGCACCAAATACAATTTGCCATCTGATCTAACTTCTGGAGGCAGTCAAAATGAGTATTTGAATTCTTCCCTACCTTATTCCTGTGCTGAGATACAGGCTGCTCCAACCTGCTGTAAAATGCTTGATTTCGAGAGTGAGCGAAACTAATGAAAACATTGTTGGGGTAAAACCTAAAGGGAAAGGTCTAGCACCAAATTGCATTGGCCATCTGATCTAACTTCTGGAGGCAGTCAAAATGAGTATTTGAATTCTTCCCTACCTTATTCCTGTGCTGAGATACAGGCTGCTCCAACCTGCTGTAAAATGCTTGATTTCGAGAGTGAGCGAAACTAATGAAAACATTGTTGGGGTAAAACCTAAAGGGAAAGGCCTAGCACCAAATTGCATTGGCCATCTGATCTAACTTCTGGAGGCAGTCAAAATGAGTATTTGAATTCTTCCCTACCTTATTCCTGTGCTGAGATACAGGCTGCTCCAACCTGCTGTAAAATGCTTGATTTGGAGAGTGAGCGAAACTAATGAAAACATTGTTGGGGTAAAACCTAAAGGGAAAGACCTAGCACCAAATTCCATTGGCCATCTGATCTAACTTCTGGAGGCAGTCAAAATGATCCTTAGAATTCTTCCCTACCTTATTCCTGTGCTGAGATACAGGCTGCTCCAACCTGCTGTAAAATGCTTGATTTCGAGAGTGAGCGAAACTAATGAAAACATTGTTGGGGTAAAACCTAAAGGGAAAGACCTAGCACCAAATTCCATTGGCCATCTGATCTAACTTCTGGAGGCAGTCAAAATGATCCTTAGAATTCTTCCCTACCTTATTCCTGTGCTGAGATACAGGCTGCTCCAACCTGCTGTAAAATGCTTGATTTCGAGAGTGAGCGAAATTAATGAAAACATTGTTGGGGTAAAACCTAAAGGGAAAGACCTTGCACCAAATTCCATTGGCCATCTGATCTAACTTCTGGAGGCAGTCAAAATGATCCTTAGAATTCTTCCCTACCTTATTCCTGTGCTGAGATACAGGCTGCTCCAAGCTGCTGTAAAATGCTTGATTTCGAGAGTGAGCGAAACTAATGAAAACATTGTTGGGGTAAAACCTAAAGGGAAAGACCTAGCACCAAATACAATTTGCCATCTGATCTAACTTCTGGAGGCAGTCAAAATGAGTATTTGAATTCTTCCCTACCTTAATCCTGTGCTGAGATACAGGCTGCTCCAAGCTGCTGTAAAATGCTTGATTTCGAGAGTGAGCGAAACTAATGAAAACATTGTTGGGGTAAAACCTAAAGGGAAAGGCCTAGCACCAAATTGCATTGGCCATCTGATCTAACTTCTGGAGGCAGTCAAAATGAGTATTTGAATTCTTCCCTACCTTATTCCTGTGCTGAGATACAGGCTGCTCCAACCTGCTGTAAAATGCTTGATTTCGAGAGTGAGCGAAACTAATGAAAACATTGTTGGGGTAAAACCTAAAGGGAAAGACCTAGCACCAAATTCCATTGGCCATCTGATCTAACTTCTGGAGGCAGTCAAAATGATCCTTAGAATTCTTCCCTACCTTATTCCTGTGCTGAGATACAGGCTGCTCCAACCTGCTGTAAAATGCTTGATTTCGAGAGTGAGCGAAACTAATGAAAACATTGTTGGGGTAAAACCTAAAGGGAAAGGCCTAGCACCAAATACAATTTGCCATCTGATCTAACTTCTGGAGGCAGTCAAAATGAGTATTTGAATTCTTCCCTACCTTATTCCTGTGCTGAGATACAGGCTGCTCCAACCTGCTGTAAAATGCTTGATTTCGAGAGTGAGCGAAACTAATGAAAACATTGTTGGGGTAAAACCTAAAGGGAAAGACCTAGCACCAAATTCCATTGGCCATCTGATCTAACTTCTGGAGGCAGTCAAAATGAGTATTTGAATTCTTCCCTACCTTATTCCTGTGCTGAGATACAGGCTGCTCCAACCTGCTGTAAAATGCTTGATTTCGAGAGTGAGCGAAACTAATGAAAACATTGTTGGGGTAAAACCTAAAGGGAAAGACCTAGCACCAAATTCCATTGGCCATCTGATCTAACTTCTGGAGGCAGTCAAAATGAGTATTTGAATTCTTCCCTACCTTATTCCTGTGCTGAGATACAGGCTGCTCCAACCTGCTGTAAAATGCTTGATTTCGAGAGTGAGCGAAACTAATGAAAACATTGTTGGGGTAAAACCTAAAGGGAAAGACCTAGCACCAAATTGCATTGGCCATCTGATCTAACTTCTGGAGGCAGTCAAAATGATCCTTAGAATTCTTCCCTACCTTATTCCTGTGCTGAGATACAGGCTGCTCCAACCTGCTGTAAAATGCTTGATTTCTAGAGTGAGCGAAACTAATGAAAACATTGTTGGGGTAAAACCTAAAGGGAAAGACCTAGCACCAAATACAATTTGCCATCTGATCTAACTTCTGGAGGCAGTCAAAATGAGTATTTGAATTCTTCCCTACCTTATTCCTGTGCTGAGATACAGGCTGCTCCAACCTGCTGTAAAATGCTTGATTTCGAGAGTGAGCGAAACTAATGAAAACATTGTTGGGGTAAAACCTAAAGGGAAAGACCTAGCACCAAATTCCATTGGCCATCTGATCTAACTTCTGGAGGCAGTCAAAATGATCCTTAGAATTCTTCCCTACCTTATTCCTGTGCTGAGATACAGGCTGCTCCAACCTGCTGTAAAATGCTTGATTTCGAGAGTGAGCGAAACTAATGAAAACATTGTTGGGGTAAAACCTAAAGGGAAAGACCTAGCACCAAATACAATTTGCCATCTGATCTAACATCTGGAGGCAGTCAAAATGATCCTTAGAATTCTTCCCTACCTTATTCCTGTGCTGAGATACAGGCTGCTCCAACCTGCTGTAAAATGCTTGATTTCGAGAGTGAGCGAAACTAATGAAAACATTGTTGGGGTAAAACCTAAAGGGAAAGGCCTAGCACCAAATTGCATTGGCCATCTGATCTAACTTCTGGAGGCAGTCAAAATGAGTATTTGAATTCTTCCCTACCTTAATCCTGTGCTGAGATACAGGCTGCTCCAACCTGCTGTAAAATGCTTGATTTCGAGAGTGAGCGAAACTAATGAAAACATTGCTGGGGTAAAACCTAAAGGGAAAGACCTAGCACCAAATTCCATTGGCCATCTGATCTAACTTCTGGAGGCAGTCAAAATGATCCTTAGAATTCTTCCCTACCTTATTCCTGTGCTGAGATACAGGCTGCTCCAACCTGCTGTAAAATGCTTGATTTCGAGAGTGAGCAAAACTAATGAAAACATTGTTGGGGTAAAACCTAAAGGGAAAGACCTAGCATCAAATTCCATTGGCCATCTGATCTAACTTCTGGAGGCAGTCAAAATGATCCTTAGAATTCTTCCCTACCTTATTCCTGTGCTGAGATACAGGCTGCTCCAACCTGCTGTAAAATGCTTGATTTCGAGAGTGAGGAAACTAATGAAAACATTGTTGGGGTAAAACCTAAAGGGAAAGACCTAGCACCAAATACAATTTGCCATCTGATCTAACTTCTGGAGGCAGTCAAAATGATCCTTAGAATTCTTCCCTACCTTATTCCTGTGCTGAGATACAGGCTGCTCCAACCTGCTGTAAAATGCTTGATTTCGAGAGTGAGCGAAACTAATGAAAACATTGTTGGGGTAAAACCTAAAGGGAAAGGTCTAGCACCAAATACAATTTGCCATCTGATCTAACTTCTGGAGGCAGTCAAAATGAGTATTTGAATTCTTCCCTACCCTTATCCTGTGCTGAGATACAGGCTGCTCCAACCTGCTGTAAAATGCTTGATTTCGAGAGTGAGCGAAACTAATGAAAACATTGTTGGGGTAAAACCTAAAGGGAAAGGTCTAGCACCAAATTGCATTGGCCATCTGATCTAACTTCTGGAGGCAGTCAAAATGATCCTTAGAATTCTTCCCTACCTTATTCCTGTGCTGAGATACAGGCTGCTCCAACCTGCTGTAAAATGCTTGATTTCGAGAGTGAGCGAAACTAATGAAAACATTGTTGGGGTAAAACCTAAAGGGAAAGGCCTAGCACCAAATTGCATTGGCCATCTGATCTAACTTCTGGAGGCAGTCAAAATGAGTATTTGAATTCTTCCCTACCTTATTCCTGTGCTGAGATACAGGCTGCTCCAACCTGCTGTAAAATGCTTGATTTCGAGAGTGAGCGAAACTAATGAAAACATTGTTGGGGTAAAACCTAAAGGGAAAGACCTAGCACCAAATACAATTTGCCATCTGATCTAACTTCTGGAGGCAGTCAAAATGAGTATTTGAATTCTTCCCTACCTTATTCCTGTGCTGAGATACAGGCTGCTCCAACCTGCTGTAAAATGCTTGATTTCGAGAGTGAGCGAAACTAATGAAAACATTGTTGGGGTAAAACCTAAAGGGAAAGGTCTAGCACCAAATACAATTTGCCATCTGATCTAACTTCTGGAGGCAGTCAAAATGAGTATTTGAATTCTTCCCTACCTTAATCCTGTGCTGAGATACAGGCTGCTCCAAGCTGCTGTAAAATGCTTGATTTCGAGAGTGAGCGAAACTAATGAAAACATTGTTGGGGTAAAACCTAAAGGGAAAGGCCTAGCACCAAATTGCATTGGCCATCTGATCTAACTTCTGGAGGCAGTCAAAATGAGTATTTGAATTCTTCCCTACCTTATTCCTGTGCTGAGATACAGGCTGCTCCAACCTGCTGTAAAATGCTTGATTTCGAGAGTGAGCGAAACTAATGAAAACATTGTTGGGGTAAAACCTAAACGGAAAGACCTAGCACCAAATTCCATTGGCCATCTGATCTAACTTCTGGAGGCAGTCAAAATGATCCTTAGAATTCTTCCCTACCTTATTCCTGTGCTGAGATACAGGCTGCTCCAACCTGCTGTAAAATGCTTGATTTCGAGAGTGAGCGAAACTAATGAAAACATTGTTGGGGTAAAACCTAAAGGGAAAGGTCTAGCACCAAATACAATTTGCCACCTGATCTAACTTCTGGAGGCAGTCAAAATGGGTATTTGAATTCTTCCCTACCTTATTCCTGTGCTGAGATACAGGCTGCTCCAACCTGCTGTAAAATGCTTGATTTCGAGAGTGAGCGAAACTAATGAAAACATTGTTGGGGTAAAACCTAAAGGGAAAGACCTAGCACCAAATTCCATTGGCCATCTGATCTAACTTCTGGAGGCAGTCAAAATGAGTATTTGAATTCTTCCCTACCTTATTCCTGTGCTGAGATACAGGCTGCTCCAACCTGCTGTAAAATGCTTGATTTCGAGAGTGAGCGAAACTAATGAAAACATTGTTGGGGTAAAACCTAAAGGGAAAGACCTAGCACCAAATACAATTGGCCATCTGATCTAACTTCTGGAGGCAGTCAAAATGAGTATTTGAATTCTTCCCTACCTTATTCCTGTGCTGAGATACAGGCTGCTCCAACCTGCTGTAAAATGCTTGATTTCGAGAGTGAGCGAAACTAATGAAAACATTGTTGGGGTAAAACCTAAAGGGAAAGACCTAGCACCAAATTCCATTGGCCATCTGATCTAACTTCTGGAGGCAGTCAAAATGATCCTTAGAATTCTTCCCTACCTTATTCCTGTGCTGAGATACAGGCTGCTCCAACCTGCTGTAAAATGCTTGATTTCGAGAGTGAGCGAAACTAATGAAAACATTGTTGGGGTAAAACCTAAAGGGAAAGACCTAGCACCAAATACAATTTGCCATCTGATCTAACGTCTGGAGGCAGTCAAAATGATCCTTAGAATTCTTCCCTACCTTATTCCTGTGCTGAGATACAGGCTGCTCCAACCTGCTGTAAAATGCTTGATTTCGAGAGTGAGCGAAACTAATGAAAACATTGTTGGGGTAAAACCTAAAGGGAAAGGCCTAGCACCAAATACAATTTGCCATCTGATCTAACTTCTGGAGGCAGTCAAAATGAGTATTTGAATTCTTCCCTACCTTATTCCTGTGCTGAGATACAGGCTGCTCCAACCTGCTGTAAAATGCTTGATTTCGAGAGTGAGCGAAACTAATGAAAACATTGTTGGGGTAAAACCTAAAGGGAAAGACCTAGCACCAAATTCCATTGGCCATCTGATCTAACTTCTGGAGGCAGTCAAAATGATCCTTAGAATTCTTCCCTACCTTATTCCTGTGCTGAGATACAGGCTGCTCCAACCTGCTGTAAAATGCTTGATTTCGAGAGTGAGCAAAACTAATGAAAACATTGTTGGGGTAAAACCTAAAGGGAAAGACCTAGCATCAAATTCCATTGGCCACCTGATCTAACTTCTGGAGGCAGTCAAAATGATCCTTAGAATTCTTCCCTACCTTATTCCTGTGCTGAGATACAGGCTGCTCCAACCTGCTGTAAAATGCTTGATTTCGAGAGTGAGGAAACTAATGAAAACATTGTTGGGGTAAAACCTAAAGGGAAAGACCTAGCACCAAATACAATTTGCCATCTGATCTAACTTCTGGAGGCAGTCAAAATGATCCTTAGAATTCTTCCCTACATTATTCCTGTGCTGAGATACAGGCTGCTCCAACCTGCTGTAAAATGCTTGATTTCGAGAGTGAGCGAAACTAATGAAAACATTGTTGGGGTAAAACCTAAAGGGAAAGACCTAGCACCAAATACAATTTGCCATCTGATCTAACTTCTGGAGGCAGTCAAAATGAGTATTTGAATTCTTCCCTACCCTTATCCTGTGCTGAGATACAGGCTGCTCCAACCTGCTGTAAAATGCTTGATTTCGAGAGTGAGCGAAACTAATGAAAACATTGTTGGGGTAAAACCTAAAGGGAAAGGCCTAGCACCAAATACAATTTGCCATCTGATCTAACCTCTGGAGGCAGTCAAAGTGATCCTTAGAATTCTTCCCTACCTTATTCTTGTGCTGAGATACAGGCTGCTCCAACCTGCTGTAAAATGCTTGATTTCAAGAGTGAGCGAAACTAATGAAAACATTGTTGGGGTAAAACCTAAAGGGAAAGACCTAGCACCAAATTGCATTGGCCATCTGATCTAACTTCTGGAGGCAGTCAAAATGATCCTTAGAATTCTTCCCTACCTTATTCCTGTGCTGAGATACAGGCTGCTCCAACCTCCTGTAAAATGCTTGATTTCGAGAGTGAGCGAAACTAATGAAAACATTGTTGGGGTAAAACCTAAAGGGAAAGACCTAGCACCAAATACAATTTGTCATCTGATCTAACTTCTGGAGGCAGTCAAAATGAGTATTTGAATTCTTCCCTACCTTATTCCTGTGCTGAGATACAGGCTGCTCCAACCTGCTGTAAAATGCTTGATTTCGAGAGTGAGCGAAACTAATGAAAACATTGTTGGGGTAAAACCTAAAGGGAAAGACCTAGCACCAAATACAATTTGCCATCTGATCTAACTTCTGGAGGCAGTCAAAATGATCCTTAGAATTCTTCCCTACCTTATTCCTGTGCTGAGATACAGGCTGCTCCAACCTGCTGTAAAATGCTTGATTTCGAGAGTGAGCGAAACTAATGAAAACATTGTTGGGGTAAAACCTAAAGGGAAAGGTCTAGCACCAAATTGCATTGGCCATCTGATCTAACTTCTGGAGGCAGTCAAAATGAGTATTTGAATTCTTCCCTACCTTATTCCTGTGCTGAGATACAGGCTGCTCCAACCTGCTGTAAAATGCTTGATTTCGAGAGTGAGCGAAACTAATGAAAACATTGTTGGGGTAAAACCTAAAGGGAAAGGCCTAGAACCAAATTGCATTGGCCATCTGATCTAACTTCTGGAGGCAGTCAAAATGAGTATTTGAATTCTTCCCTACCTTATTCCTGTGCTGAGATACAGGCTGCTCCAACCTGCTGTAAAATGCTTGATTTCGAGAGTGAGCGAAACTAATGAAAACATTGTTGGGGTAAAACCTAAAGGGAAAGACCTAGCACCAAATTCCATTGGCCATCTGATCTAACTTCTGGAGGCAGTCAAAATGATCCTTAGAATTCTTCCCTACCTTATTCCTGTGCTGAGATACAGGCTGCTCCAAGCTGCTGTAAAATGCTTGATTTCGAGAGTGAGCAAAACTAATGAAAACATTGTTGGGGTAAAACCTAAAGGGAAAGACCTAGCACCAAATACAATTTGCCATCTGATCTAACTTCTGGAGGCAGTCAAAATGAGTATTTGAATTCTTCCCTACCTTAATCCTGTGCTGAGATACAGGCTGCTCCAACCTGCTGTAAAATGCTTGATTTCGAGAGTGAGCGAAACTAATGATAACATTGTTGGAGTAAAACCTAAAGGGAAAGGTGTAGCACCAAATTGCATTGGCCATCTGATCTAACTTCTGGAGGCAGTCAAAATGATCCTTAGAATTCTTCCCTACCTTATTCCTGTGCTGAGATACAGGCTGCTCCAACCTGCTGTAAAATGCTTGATTTCGAGAGTGAGCGAAACTAATGAAAACATTGTTGGGGTAAAACCTAAAGGGAAAGACCTAGCACCAAATACAATTTGCCATCTGATCTAACGTCTGGAGGCAGTCAAAATGATCCTTAGAATTCTTCCCTACCTTATTCCTGTGCTGAGATACAGGCTGCTCCAACCTGCTGTAAAATGCTTGATTTCGAGAGTGAGCGAAACTAATGAAAACATTGTTGGGGTAAAACCTAAAGGGAAAGGCCTAGCACCAAATTGCATTGGCCATCTGATCTAACTTCTGGAGGCAGTCAAAATGAGTATTTGAATTCTTCCCTACCTTAATCCTGTGCTGAGATACAGGCTGCTCCAACCTGCTGTAAAATGCTTGATTTCGAGAGTGAGCGAAACTAATGAAAACATTGTTGGGGTAAAACCTAAAGGGAAAGACCTAGCACCAAATTGCATTGGCCATCTGATCTAACTTCTGGAGGCAGTCAAAATGATCCTTAGAATTCTTCCCTACCTTATTCCTGTGCTGAGATACAGGCTGCTCCAACCTCCTGTAAAATGCTTGATTTCGAGAGTGAGCGAAACTAATGAAAACATTGTTGGGGTAAAACCTAAAGGGAAAGACCTAGCACCAAATACAATTTGTCATCTGATCTAACTTCTGGAGGCAGTCAAAATGAGTATTTGAATTCTTCCCTACCTTATTCCTGTGCTGAGATACAGGCTGCTCCAACCTGCTGTAAAATGCTTGATTTCGAGAGTGAGCGAAACTAATGAAAACATTGTTGGGGTAAAACCTAAAGGGAAAGACCTAGCACCAAATACAATTTGCCATCTGATCTAACTTCTGGAGGCAGTCAAAATGATCCTTAGAATTCTTCCCTACCTTATTCCTGTGCTGAGATACAGGCTGCTCCAACCTGCTGTAAAATGCTTGATTTCGAGAGTGAGCGAAACTAATGAAAACATTGTTGGGGTAAAACCTAAAGGGAAAGGTCTAGCACCAAATTGCATTGGCCATCTGATCTAACTTCTGGAGGCAGTCAAAATGAGTATTTGAATTCTTCCCTACCTTATTCCTGTGCTGAGATACAGGCTGCTCCAACCTGCTGTAAAATGCTTGATTTCGAGAGTGAGCGAAACTAATGAAAACATTGTTGGGGTAAAACCTAAAGGGAAAGGCCTAGAACCAAATTGCATTGGCCATCTGATCTAACTTCTGGAGGCAGTCAAAATGAGTATTTGAATTCTTCCCTACCTTATTCCTGTGCTGAGATACAGGCTGCTCCAACCTGCTGTAAAATGCTTGATTTCGAGAGTGAGCGAAACTAATGAAAACATTGTTGGGGTAAAACCTAAAGGGAAAGACCTAGCACCAAATTGCATTGGCCATCTGATCTAACTTCTGGAGGCAGTCAAAATGATCCTTAGAATTCTTCCCTACCCTTATCCTGTGCTGAGATACAGGCTGCTCCAACCTGCTGTAAAATGCTTGATTTCGAGAGTGAGCGAAACTAATGAAAACATTGTTGGGGTAAAACCTAAAGGGAAAGACCTAGCACCAAATTCCATTGGCCATCTGATCTAACTTCTGGAGGCAGTCAAAATGATCCTTAGAATTCTTCCCTACCTTATTCCTGTGCTGAGATACAGGCTGCTCCAACCTGCTGTAAAATGCTTGATTTCGAGAGTGAGCGAAACTAATGAAAACATTGTTGGGGTAAAACCTAAAGGGAAAGACCTAGCACCAAATTCCATTGGCCATCTGATCTAACTTCTGGAGGCAGTCAAAATGATCCTTAGAATTCTTCCCTACCTTATTCCTGTGCTGAGATACAGGCTGCTCCAAGCTGCTGTAAAATGCTTGATTTCGAGAGTGAGCAAAACTAATGAAAACATTGTTGGGGTAAAACCTAAAGGGAAAGACCTAGCACCAAATACAATTTGCCATCTGATCTAACTTCTGGAGGCAGTCAAAATGATCCTTAGAATTCTTCCCTACCTTATTCCTGTGCTGAGATACAGGCTGCTCCAACCTGCTGTAAAATGCTTGATTTCGAGAGTGAGCGAAACTAATGAAAACATTGTTGGGGTAAAACCTAAAGGGAAAGACCTAGCACCAAATACAATTTGCCATCTGATCTAACGTCTGGAGGCAGTCAAAATGATCCTTAGAATTCTTCCCTACCTTATTCCTGTGCTGAGATACAGGCTGCTCCAACCTGCTGTAAAATGCTTGATTTCGAGAGTGAGCGAAACTAATGAAAACATTGTTGGGGTAAAACCTAAAGGGAAAGGCCTAGCACCAAATTGCATTGGCCATCTGATCTAACTTCTGGAGGCAGTCAAAATGAGTATTTGAATTCTTCCCTACCTTAATCCTGTGCTGAGATACAGGCTGCTCCAACCTGCTGTAAAATGCTTGATTTCGAGAGTGAGCGAAACTAATGAAAACATTGCTGGGGTAAAACCTAAAGGGAAAGACCTAGCACCAAATACAATTTGCCATCTGATCTAACTTCTGGAGGCAGTCAAAGTGATCCTTAGAATTCTTCCCTACCTTATTCCTGTGCTGAGATACAGGCTGCTCCAACCTGCTGTAAAATGCTTGATTTCGAGAGAGAGCAAAACTAATGAAAACATTGTTGGGGTAAAACCTAAAGGGAAAGACCTAGCATCAAATTCCATTGGCCATCTGATCTAACTTCTGGAGGCAGTCAAAATGATCCTTAGAATTCTTCCCTACCTTATTCCTGTGCTGAGATACAGGCTGCTCCAACCTGCTGTAAAATGCTTGATTTCGAGAGTGAGGAAACTAATGAAAACATTGTTGGGGTAAAACCTAAAGGGAAAGGTCTAGCACCAAATACAATTTGCCATCTGATCTAACTTCTGGAGGCAGTCAAAATGAGTATTTGAATTCTTCCCTACCCTTATCCTGTGCTGAGATACAGGCTGCTCCAACCTGCTGTAAAATGCTTGATTTCGAGAGTGAGCGAAACTAATGAAAACATTGTTGGGGTAAAACCTAAAGGGAAAGGCCTAGCACCAAATACAATTTGCCATCTGATCTAACCTCTGGAGGCAGTCAAAATGATCCTTAGAATTCTTCCCTACCTTATTCCTGTGCTGAGATACAGGCTGCTCCAACCTCCTGTAAAATGCTTGATTTCGAGAGTGAGCGAAACTAATGAAAACATTGTTGGGGTAAAACCTAAAGGGAAAGACCTAGCACCAAATACAATTTGTCATCTGATCTAACTTCTGGAGGCAGTCAAAATGAGTATTTGAATTCTTCCCTACCTTATTCCTGTGCTGAGATACAGGCTGCTCCAACCTGCTGTAAAATGCTTGATTTCGAGAGTGAGCGAAACTAATGAAAACATTGTTGGGGTAAAACCTAAAGGGAAAGACCTAGCACCAAATACAATTTGCCATCTGATCTAACTTCTGGAGGCAGTCAAAATGATCCTTAGAATTCTTCCCTACCTTATTCCTGTGCTGAGATACAGGCTGCTCCAACCTGCTGTAAAATGCTTGATTTCGAGAGTGAGCGAAACTAATGAAAACATTGTTGGGGTAAAACCTAAAGGGAAAGGTCTAGCACCAAATTGCATTGGCCACCTGATCTAACTTCTGGAGGCAGTCAAAATGATCCTTAGAATTCTTCCCTACCTTATTCCTGTGCTGAGATACAGGCTGCTCCAACCTGCTGTAAAATGCTTGATTTCGAGAGTGAGCGAAACTAATGAAAACATTGTTGGGGTAAAACCTAAAGGGAAAGACCTAGCACCAAATTCCATTGGCCATCTGATCTAACTTCTGGAGGCAGTCAAAATGATCCTTAGAATTCTTCCCTACCTTATTCCTGTGCTGAGATACAGGCTGCTCCAACCTGCTGTAAAATGCTTGATTTCGAGAGTGAGCGAAACTAATGAAAACATTGTTGGGGTAAAACCTAAAGGGAAAGACCTAGCACCAAATTCCATTGGCCATCTGATCTAACTTCTGGAGGCAGTCAAAATGAGTATTTGAATTCTTCCCTACCTTATTCCTGTGCTGAGATACAGGCTGCTCCAACCTGCTGTAAAATGCTTGATTTCGAGAGTGAGCGAAATTAATGAAAACATTGTTGGGGTAAAACCTAAAGGGAAAGACCTAGCACCAAATTCCATTGGCCATCTGATCTAACTTCTGGAGGCAGTCAAAATGATCCTTAGAATTCTTCCCTACCTTATTCCTGTGCTGAGATACAGGCTGCTCCAAGCTGCTGTAAAATGCTTGATTTCGAGAGTGAGCGAAACTAATGAAAACATTGTTGGGGTAAAACCTAAAGGGAAAGACCTAGCACCAAATACAATTTGCCATCTGATCTAACTTCTGGAGGCAGTCAAAATGAGTATTTGAATTCTTCCCTACCTTATTCCTGTGCTGAGATACAGGCTGCTCCAACCTGCTGTAAAATGCTTGATTTCGAGAGTGAGCGAAACTAATGAAAACATTGTTGGGGTAAAACCTAAAGGGAAAGGCCTAGCACCAAATTGCATTGGCCATCTGATCTAACTTCTGGAGGCAGTCAAAATGAGTATTTGAATTCTTCCCTACCTTATTCCTGTGCTGAGATACAGGCTGCTCCAACCTGCTGTAAAATGCTTGATTTCGAGAGTGAGCGAAACTAATGAAAACATTGTTGGGGTAAAACCTAAAGGGAAAGACCTAGCACCAAATACAATTTGCCATCTGATCTAACTTCTGGAGGCAGTCAAAATGATCCTTAGAATTCTTCCCGACCTTATTCCTGTGCTGAGATACAGGCTGCTCCAACCTGCTGTAAAATGCTTGATTTCGAGAGTGAGCGAAACTAATGAAAACATTGTTGGGGTAAAACCTAAAGGGAAAGACCTAGCACCAAATTGCATTGGCCATCTGATCTAACTTCTGGAGGCAGTCAAAATGATCCTTAGAATTCTTCCCTACCTTATTCCTGTGCTGAGATACAGGCTGCTCCAACCTGCTGTAAAATGCTTGATTTGGAGAGTGAGCGAAACTAATGAAAACATTGTTGGGGTAAAACCTAAAGGGAAAGGTCTAGCACCAAATACAATTTGCCATCTGATCTAACTTCTGGAGGCAGTCAAAATGAGTATTTGAATTCTTCCCTACCCTTATCCTGTGCTGAGATACAGGCTGCTCCAACCTGCTGTAAAATGCTTGATTTCGAGAGTGAGCGAAACTAATGAAAACATTGTTGGGGTAAAACCTAAAGGGAAAGGCCTAGCACCAAATACAATTTGCCATCTGATCTAACTTCTGGAGGCAGTCAAAGTGATCCTTAGAATTCTTCCCTACCTTATTCCTGTGCTGAGATACAGGCTGCTCCAACCTGCTGTAAAATGCTTGATTTCAAGAGTGAGCGAAACTAATGAAAACATTGTTGGGGTAAAACCTAAAGGGAAAGACCTAGCACCAAATTGCATTGGCCATCTGATCTAACTTCTGGAGGCAGTCAAAATGATCCTTAGAATTCTTCCCTACCTTATTCCTGTGCTGAGATACAGGCTTCTCCAAGCTGCTGTAAAATGCTTGATTTCGAGAGTGAGCGAAACTAATGAAAACATTGTTGGGGTAAAACCTAAAGGGAAAGACCTAGCACCAAATACAATTTGCCATCTGATCTAACTTCTGGAGGCAGTCAAAATGAGTATTTGAATTCTTCCCTACCTTAATCCTGTGCTGAGATACAGGCTGCTCCAACCTGCTGTAAAATGCTTGATTTCGAGAGTGAGCGAAACTAATGAAAACATTGTTGGGGTAAAACCTAAAGGGAAAGGCCTAGCACCAAATTGCATTGGCCATCTGATCTAACTTCTGGAGGCAGTCAAAATGAGTATTTGAATTCTTCCCTACCTTATTCCTGTGCTGAGATACAGGCTGCTCCAACCTGCTGTAAAATGCTTGATTTCGAGAGTGAGCGAAACTAATGAAAACATTGTTGGGGTAAAACCTAAAGGGAAAGACCTAGCACCAAATACAATTTGCCATCTGATCTAACTTCTGGAGGCAGTCAAAATGATCCTTAGAATTCTTCCCGACCTTATTCCTGTGCTGAGATACAGGCTGCTCCAACCTGCTGTAAAATGCTTGATTTCGAGAGTGAGCGAAACTAATGAAAACATTGTTGGGGTAAAACCTAAAGGGAAAGACCTAGCACCAAATACAATTTGCCATCTGATCTAACTTCTGGAGGCAGTCAAAATGATCCTTAGAATTCTTCCCTACCTTATTCCTGTGCTGAGATACAGGCTGCTCCAACCTGCTGTAAAATGCTTGATTTCGAGAGTGAGCGAAACTAATGAAAACATTGTTGGGGTAAAACCTAAAGGGAAAGACCTAGCACCAAATTGCATTGGCCATCTGATCTAACTTCTGGAGGCAGTCAAAATGATCCATAGAATTCTTCCCTACCTTATTCCTGTGCTGAGATACAGGCTGCTCCAACCTGCTGTAAAATGCTTGATTTCGAGAGTGAGCGAAACTAATGAAAACATTGTTGGGGTAAAACCTAAAGGGAAAGGTCTAGCACCAAATACAATTTGCCATCTGATCTAACTTCTGGAGGCAGTCAAAATGAGTATTTGAATTCTTCCCTACCCTTATCCTGTGCTGAGATACAGGCTGCTCCAACCTGCTGTAAAATGCTTGATTTCGAGAGTGAGCGAAACTAATGAAAACATTGTTGGGGTAAAACCTAAAGGGAAAGGCCTAGCACCAAATACAATTTGCCATCTGATCTAACTTCTGGAGGCAGTCAAAGTGATCCTTAGAATTCTTCCCTACCTTATTCTTGTGCTGAGATACAGGCTGCTCCAACCTGCTGTAAAATGCTTGATTTCAAGAGTGAGCGAAACTAATGAAAACATTGTTGGGGTAAAACCTAAAGGGAAAGACCTAGCACCAAATTGCATTGGCCATCTGATCTAACTTCTGGAGGCAGTCAAAATGATCCTTAGAATTCTTCCCTACCTTATTCCTGTGCTGAGATACAGGCTGCTCCAACCTGCTGTAAAATGCTTGATTTCGAGAGTGAGCGAAACTAATGAAAACATTGTTGGGGTAAAACCTAAAGGGAAAGACCTAGCACCAAATACAATTTGCCATCTGATCTAACTTCTGGAGGCAGTCAAAATGAGTATTTGAATTCTTCCCTACCTTAATCCTGTGCTGAGATACAGGCTGCTCCAACCTGCTGTAAAATGCTTGATTTCGAGAGTGAGCGAAACTAATGAAAACATTGTTGGGGTAAAACCTAAAGGGAAAGGCCTAGCACCAAATTGCATTGGCCATCTGATCTAACTTCTGGAGGCAGTCAAAATGAGTATTTGAATTCTTCCCTACCTTATTCCTGTGCTGAGATACAGGCTGCTCCAACCTGCTGTAAAATGCTTGATTTCGAGAGTGAGCGAAACTAATGAAAACATTGTTGGGGTAAAACCTAAAGGGAAAGACCTAGCACCAAATACAATTTGCCATCTGATCTAACTTCTGGAGGCAGTCAAAATGATCCTTAGAATTCTTCCCGACCTTATTCCTGTGCTGAGATACAGGCTGCTCCAACCTGCTGTAAAATGCTTGATTTCGAGAGTGAGCGAAACTAATGAAAACATTGTTGGGGTAAAACCTAAAGGGAAAGACCTAGCACCAAATACAATTTGCCATCTGATCTAACTTCTGGAGGCAGTCAAAATGATCCTTAGAATTCTTCCCTACCTTATTCCTGTGCTGAGATACAGGCTGCTCCAACCTGCTGTAAAATGCTTGATTTCGAGAGTGAGCGAAACTAATGAAAACATTGTTGGGGTAAAACCTAAAGGAAAAGACCTAGCACCAAATTGCATTGGCCATCTGATCTAACTTCTGGAGGCAGTCAAAATGATCCATAGAATTCTTCCCTACCTTATTCCTGTGCTGAGATACAGGCTGCTCCAACCTGCTGTAAAATGCTTGATTTCGAGAGTGAGCGAAACTAATGAAAACATTGTTGGGGTAAAACCTAAAGGGAAAGACCTAGCACCAAATACAATTTGCCATCTGATCTAACTTCTGGAGGCAGTCAAAATGATCCTTAGAATTCTTCCCGACCTTATTCCTGTGCTGAGATACAGGCTGCTCCAACCTGCTGTAAAATGCTTGATTTCGAGAGTGAGCGAAACTAATGAAAACATTGTTGGGGTAAAACCTAAAGGGAAAGACCTAGCACCAAATACAATTTGCCATCTGATCTAACTTCTGGAGGCAGTCAAAATGATCCTTAGAATTCTTCCCTACCTTATTCCTGTGCTGAGATACAGGCTGCTCCAACCTGCTGTAAAATGCTTGATTTCGAGAGTGAGCGAAACTAATGAAAACATTGTTGGGGTAAAACCTAAAGGGAAAGACCTAGCACCAAATTGCATTGGCCATCTGATCTAACTTCTGGAGGCAGTCAAAATGATCCATAGAATTCTTCCCTACCTTATTCCTGTGCTGAGATACAGGCTGCTCCAACCTGCTGTAAAATGCTTGATTTCGAGAGTGAGCGAAACTAATGAAAACATTGTTGGGGTAAAACCTAAAGGGAAAGGTCTAGCACCAAATACAATTTGCCATCTGATCTAACTTCTGGAGGCAGTCAAAATGAGTATTTGAATTCTTCCCTACCCTTATCCTGTGCTGAGATACAGGCTGCTCCAACCTGCTGTAAAATGCTTGATTTCGAGAGTGAGCGAAACTAATGAAAACATTGTTGGGGTAAAACCTAAAGGGAAAGGCCTAGCACCAAATACAATTTGCCATCTGATCTAACTTCTGGAGGCAGTCAAAGTGATCCTTAGAATTCTTCCCTACCTTATTCTTGTGCTGAGATACAGGCTGCTCCAACCTGCTGTAAAATGCTTGATTTCAAGAGTGAGCGAAACTAATGAAAACATTGTTGGGGTAAAACCTAAAGGGAAAGACCTAGCACCAAATTGCATTGGCCATCTGATCTAACTTCTGGAGGCAGTCAAAATGATCCTTAGAATTCTTCCCTACCTTATTCCTGTGCTGAGATACAGGCTGCTCCAACCTGCTGTAAAATGCTTGATTTCGAGAGTGAGCGAAACTAATGAAAACATTGTTGGGGTAAAACCTAAAGGGAAAGACCTAGCACCAAATACAATTTGCCATCTGATCTAACTTCTGGAGGCAGTCAAAATGAGTATTTGAATTCTTCCCTACCTTAATCCTGTGCTGAGATACAGGCTGCTCCAACCTGCTGTAAAATGCTTGATTTCGAGAGTGAGCGAAACTAATGAAAACATTGTTGGGGTAAAACCTAAAGGGAAAGGCCTAGCACCAAATTGCATTGGCCATCTGATCTAACTTCTGGAGGCAGTCAAAATGAGTATTTGAATTCTTCCCTACCTTATTCCTGTGCTGAGATACAGGCTGCTCCAACCTGCTGTAAAATGCTTGATTTCGAGAGTGAGCGAAACTAATGAAAACATTGTTGGGGTAAAACCTAAAGGGAAAGACCTAGCACCAAATACAATTTGCCATCTGATCTAACTTCTGGAGGCAGTCAAAATGATCCTTAGAATTCTTCCCGACCTTATTCCTGTGCTGAGATACAGGCTGCTCCAACCTGCTGTAAAATGCTTGATTTCGAGAGTGAGCGAAACTAATGAAAACATTGTTGGGGTAAAACCTAAAGGGAAAGACCTAGCACCAAATACAATTTGCCATCTGATCTAACTTCTGGAGGCAGTCAAAATGATCCTTAGAATTCTTCCCTACCTTATTCCTGTGCTGAGATACAGGCTGCTCCAACCTGCTGTAAAATGCTTGATTTCGAGAGTGAGCGAAACTAATGAAAACATTGTTGGGGTAAAACCTAAAGGAAAAGACCTAGCACCAAATTGCATTGGCCATCTGATCTAACTTCTGGAGGCAGTCAAAATGATCCATAGAATTCTTCCCTACCTTATTCCTGTGCTGAGATACAGGCTGCTCCAACCTGCTGTAAAATGCTTGATTTCGAGAGTGAGCGAAACTAATGAAAACATTGTTGGGGTAAAACCTAAAGGGAAAGACCTAGCACCAAATTGCATTGGCCATCTGATCTAACTTCTGGAGGCAGTCAAAATGATCCTTAGAATTCTTCCCTACCTTATTCCTGTGCTGAGATACAGGCTGCTCCAACCTGCTGTAAAATGCTTGATTTCTAGAGTGAGCGAAACTAATGAAAACATTGTTGGGGTAAAACCTAAAGGGAAAGACCTAGCACCAAATACAATTTGCCATCTGATCTAACTTCTGGAGGCAGTCAAAATGAGTATTTGAATTCTTCCCTACCTTATTCCTGTGCTGAGATACAGGCTGCTCCAACCTGCTGTAAAATGCTTGATTTCGAGAGTGAGCGAAACTAATGAAAACATTGTTGGGGTAAAACCTAAAGGGAAAGACCTAGCACCAAATTCCATTGGCCATCTGATCTAACTTCTGGAGGCAGTCAAAATGATCCTTAGAATTCTTCCCTACCTTATTCCTGTGCTGAGATACAGGCTGCTCCAACCTGCTGTAAAATGCTTGATTTCGAGAGTGAGCGAAACTAATGAAAACATTGTTGGGGTAAAACCTAAAGGGAAAGACCTAGCACCAAATACAATTTGCCATCTGATCTAACTTCTGGAGGCAGTCAAAATGATCCTTAGAATTCTTCCCTACCTTATTCCTGTGCTGAGATACAGGCTGCTCCAACCTGCTGTAAAATGCTTGATTTCGAGAGTGAGCGAAACTAATGAAAACATTGTTGGGGTAAAACCTAAAGGGAAAGGCCTAGCACCAAATTGCATTGGCCATCTGATCTAACTTCTGGAGGCAGTCAAAATGAGTATTTGAATTCTTCCCTACCTTAATCCTGTGCTGAGATACAGGCTGCTCCAACCTGCTGTAAAATGCTTGATTTCGAGAGTGAGCGAAACTAATGAAAACATTGCTGGGGTAAAACCTAAAGGGAAAGACCTAGCACCAAATTCCATTGGCCATCTGATCTAACTTCTGGAGGCAGTCAAAATGATCCTTAGAATTCTTCCCTACCTTATTCCTGTGCTGAGATACAGGCTGCTCCAACCTGCTGTAAAATGCTTGATTTCGAGAGTGAGCAAAACTAATGAAAACATTGTTGGGGTAAAACCTAAAGGGAAAGACCTAGCATCAAATTCCATTGGCCATCTGATCTAACTTCTGGAGGCAGTCAAAATGATCCTTAGAATTCTTCCCTACCTTATTCCTGTGCTGAGATACAGGCTGCTCCAACCTGCTGTAAAATGCTTGATTTCGAGAGTGAGGAAACTAATGAAAACATTGTTGGGGTAAAACCTAAAGGGAAAGACCTAGCACCAAATACAATTTGCCATCTGATCTAACTTCTGGAGGCAGTCAAAATGATCCTTAGAATTCTTCCCTACCTTATTCCTGTGCTGAGATACAGGCTGCTCCAACCTGCTGTAAAATGCTTGATTTCGAGAGTGAGCGAAACTAATGAAAACATTGTTGGGGTAAAACCTAAAGGGAAAGGTCTAGCACCAAATACAATTTGCCATCTGATCTAACTTCTGGAGGCAGTCAAAATGAGTATTTGAATTCTTCCCTACCCTTATCCTGTGCTGAGATACAGGCTGCTCCAACCTGCTGTAAAATGCTTGATTTCGAGAGTGAGCGAAACTAATGAAAACATTGTTGGGGTAAAACCTAAAGGGAAAGGTCTAGCACCAAATTGCATTGGCCATCTGATCTAACTTCTGGAGGCAGTCAAAATGATCCTTAGAATTCTTCCCTACCTTATTCCTGTGCTGAGATACAGGCTGCTCCAACCTGCTGTAAAATGCTTGATTTCGAGAGTGAGCGAAACTAATGAAAACATTGTTGGGGTAAAACCTAAAGGGAAAGGCCTAGCACCAAATTGCATTGGCCATCTGATCTAACTTCTGGAGGCAGTCAAAATGAGTATTTGAATTCTTCCCTACCTTATTCCTGTGCTGAGATACAGGCTGCTCCAACCTGCTGTAAAATGCTTGATTTCGAGAGTGAGCGAAACTAATGAAAACATTGTTGGGGTAAAACCTAAAGGGAAAGACCTAGCACCAAATACAATTTGCCATCTGATCTAACTTCTGGAGGCAGTCAAAATGAGTATTTGAATTCTTCCCTACCTTATTCCTGTGCTGAGATACAGGCTGCTCCAACCTGCTGTAAAATGCTTGATTTCGAGAGTGAGCGAAACTAATGAAAACATTGTTGGGGTAAAACCTAAAGGGAAAGGTCTAGCACCAAATACAATTTGCCATCTGATCTAACTTCTGGAGGCAGTCAAAATGAGTATTTGAATTCTTCCCTACCTTAATCCTGTGCTGAGATACAGGCTGCTCCAAGCTGCTGTAAAATGCTTGATTTCGAGAGTGAGCGAAACTAATGAAAACATTGTTGGGGTAAAACCTAAAGGGAAAGGCCTAGCACCAAATTGCATTGGCCATCTGATCTAACTTCTGGAGGCAGTCAAAATGAGTATTTGAATTCTTCCCTACCTTATTCCTGTGCTGAGATACAGGCTGCTCCAACCTGCTGTAAAATGCTTGATTTCGAGAGTGAGCGAAACTAATGAAAACATAGTTGGGGTAAAACCTAAAGGGAAAGATCTAGCACCAAATTCCATTGGCCATCTGATCTAACTTCTGGAGGCAGTCAAAATGATCCTTAGAATTCTTCCCTACCTTATTCCTGTGCTGAGATACAGGCTGCTCCAACCTGCTGTAAAATGCTTGATTTCGAGAGTGAGCGAAACTAATGAAAACATTGTTGGGGTAAAACCTAAAGGGAAAGGCCTAGCACCAAATACAATTTGCCATCTGATCTAACTTCTGGAGGCAGTCAAAATGAGTATTTGAATTCTTCCCTACCTTATTCCTGTGCTGAGATACAGGCTGCTCCAACCTGCTGTAAAATGCTTGATTTCGAGAGTGAGCGAAACTAATGAAAACATTGTTGGGGTAAAACCTAAAGGGAAAGACCTAGCACCAAATTCCATTGGCCATCTGATCTAACTTCTGGAGGCAGTCAAAATGAGTATTTGAATTCTTCCCTACCTTATTCCTGTGCTGAGATACAGGCTGCTCCAACCTGCTGTAAAATGCTTGATTTCGAGAGTGAGCGAAACTAATGAAAACATTGTTGGGGTAAAACCTAAAGGGAAAGACCTAGCACCAAATACAATTGGCCATCTGATCTAACTTCTGGAGGCAGTCAAAATGAGTATTTGAATTCTTCCCTACCTTATTCCTGTGCTGAGATACAGGCTGCTCCAACCTGCTGTAAAATGCTTGATTTCGAGAGTGAGCGAAACTAATGAAAACATTGTTGGGGTAAAACCTAAAGGGAAAGACCTAGCACCAAATTCCATTGGCCATCTGATCTAACTTCTGGAGGCAGTCAAAATGATCCTTAGAATTCTTCCCTACCTTATTCCTGTGCTGAGATACAGGCTGCTCCAACCTGCTGTAAAATGCTTGATTTCGAGAGTGAGCGAAACTAATGAAAACATTGTTGGGGTAAAACCTAAAGGGAAAGACCTAGCACCAAATACAATTTGCCATCTGATCTAACGTCTGGAGGCAGTCAAAATGATCCTTAGAATTCTTCCCTACCTTATTCCTGTGCTGAGATACAGGCTGCTCCAACCTGCTGTAAAATGCTTGATTTCGAGAGTGAGCGAAACTAATGAAAACATTGTTGGGGTAAAACCTAAAGGGAAAGGCCTAGCACCAAATTGCATTGGCCATCTGATCTAACTTCTGGAGGCAGTCAAAATGAGTATTTGAATTCTTCCCTACCTTAATCCTGTGCTGAGATACAGGCTGCTCCAACCTGCTGTAAAATGCTTGATTTCGAGAGTGAGCGAAACTAATGAAAACATTGCTGGGGTAAAACCTAAAGGGAAAGACCTAGCACCAAATTCCATTGGCCATCTGATCTAACTTCTGGAGGCAGTCAAAATGATCCTTAGAATTCTTCCCTACCTTATTCCTGTGCTGAGATACAGGCTGCTCCAACCTGCTGTAAAATGCTTGATTTCGAGAGTGAGCAAAACTAATGAAAACATTGTTGGGGTAAAACCTAAAGGGAAAGACCTAGCACCAAATTCCATTGGCCATCTGATCTAACTTCTGGAGGCAGTCAAAATGATCCTTAGAATTCTTCCCTACCTTATTCCTGTGCTGAGATACAGGCTGCTCCAACCTGCTGTAAAATGCTTGATTTCGAGAGTGAGGAAACTAATGAAAACATTGTTGGGGTAAAACCTAAAGGGAAAGACCTAGCACCAAATACAATTTGCCATCTGATCTAACTTCTGGAGGCAGTCAAAATGATCCTTAGAATTCTTCCCTACCTTATTCCTGTGCTGAGATACAGGCTGCTCCAACCTGCTGTAAAATGCTTGATTTCGAGAGTGAGCGAAACTAATGAAAACATTGTTGGGGTAAAACCTAAAGGGAAAGACCTAGCACCAAATACAATTTGCCATCTGATCTAACTTCTGGAGGCAGTCAAAATGAGTATTTGAATTCTTCCCTACCCTTATCCTGTGCTGAGATACAGGCTGCTCCAACCTGCTGTAAAATGCTTGATTTCGAGAGTGAGCGAAACTAATGAAAACATTGTTGGGGTAAAACCTAAAGGGAAAGGCCTAGCACCAAATACAATTTGCCATCTGATCTAACCTCTGGAGGCAGTCAAAGTGATCCTTAGAATTCTTCCCTACCTTATTCTTGTGCTGAGATACAGGCTGCTCCAACCTGCTGTAAAATGCTTGATTTCAAGAGTGAGCGAAACTAATGAAAACATTGTTGGGGTAAAACCTAAAGGGAAAGACCTAGCACCAAATTGCATTGGCCATCTGATCTAACTTCTGGAGGCAGTCAAAATGATCCTTAGAATTCTTCCCTACCTTATTCCTGTGCTGAGATACAGGCTGCTCCAACCTCCTGTAAAATGCTTGATTTCGAGAGTGAGCGAAACTAATGAAAACATTGTTGGGGTAAAACCTAAAGGGAAAGACCTAGCACCAAATACAATTTGTCATCTGATCTAACTTCTGGAGGCAGTCAAAATGAGTATTTGAATTCTTCCCTACCTTATTCCTGTGCTGAGATACAGGCTGCTCCAACCTGCTGTAAAATGCTTGATTTCGAGAGTGAGCGAAACTAATGAAAACATTGTTGGGGTAAAACCTAAAGGGAAAGACCTAGCACCAAATACAGTTTGCCATCTGATCTAACTTCTGGAGGCAGTCAAAATGATCCTTAGAATTCTTCCCTACCTTATTCCTGTGCTGAGATACAGGCTGCTCCAACCTGCTGTAAAATGCTTGATTTCGAGAGTGAGCGAAACTAATGAAAACATTGTTGGGGTAAAACCTAAAGGGAAAGGTCTAGCACCAAATTGCATTGGCCATCTGATCTAACTTCTGGAGGCAGTCAAAATGAGTATTTGAATTCTTCCCTACCTTATTCCTGTGCTGAGATACAGGCTGCTCCAACCTGCTGTAAAATGCTTGATTTCGAGAGTGAGCGAAACTAATGAAAACATTGTTGGGGTAAAACCTAAAGGGAAAGGCCTAGAACCAAATTGCATTGGCCATCTGATCTAACTTCTGGAGGCAGTCAAAATGAGTATTTGAATTCTTCCCTACCTTATTCCTGTGCTGAGATACAGGCTGCTCCAACCTGCTGTAAAATGCTTGATTTCGAGAGTGAGCGAAACTAATGAAAACATTGTTGGGGTAAAACCTAAAGGGAAAGACCTAGCACCAAATACAATTTGCCATCTGATCTAACTTCTGGAGGCAGTCAAAATGAGTATTTGAATTCTTCCCTACCTTAATCCTGTGCTGAGATACAGGCTGCTCCAACCTGCTGTAAAATGCTTGATTTCGAGAGTGAGCGAAACTAATGATAACATTGTTGGGGTAAAACCTAAAGGGAAAGGTCTAGCACCAAATTGCATTGGCCATCTGATCTAACTTCTGGAGGCAGTCAAAATGATCCTTAGAATTCTTCCCTACCTTATTCCTGTGCTGAGATACAGGCTGCTCCAACCTGCTGTAAAATGCTTGATTTCGAGAGTGAGCGAAACTAATGAAAACATTGTTGGGGTAAAACCTAAAGGGAAAGACCTAGCACCAAATACAATTTGCCATCTGATCTAACGTCTGGAGGCAGTCAAAATGATCCTTAGAATTCTTCCCTACCTTATTCCTGTGCTGAGATACAGGCTGCTCCAACCTGCTGTAAAATGCTTGATTTCGAGAGTGAGCAAAACTAATGAAAACATTGTTGGGGTAAAACCTAAAGGGAAAGACCTAGCATCAAATTCCATTGGCCATCTGATCTAACTTCTGGAGGCAGTCAAAATGATCCTTAGAATTCTTCCCTACCTTATTCCTGTGCTGAGATACAGGCTGCTCCAACCTGCTGTAAAATGCTTGATTTCAAGAGTGAGCGAAACTAATGAAAACATTGTTGGGGTAAAACCTAAAGGGAAAGACCTAGCACCAAATTGCATTGGCCATCTGATCTAACTTCTGGAGGCAGTCAAAATGATCCTTAGAATTCTTCCCTACCTTATTCCTGTGCTGAGATACAGGCTGCTCCAACCTCCTGTAAAATGCTTGATTTCGAGAGTGAGCGAAACTAATGAAAACATTGTTGGGGTAAAACCTAAAGGGAAAGACCTAGCACCAAATACAATTTGTCATCTGATCTAACTTCTGGAGGCAGTCAAAATGAGTATTTGAATTCTTCCCTACCTTATTCCTGTGCTGAGATACAGGCTGCTCCAACCTGCTGTAAAATGCTTGATTTCGAGAGTGAGCGAAACTAATGAAAACATTGTTGGGGTAAAACCTAAAGGGAAAGACCTAGCACCAAATACAATTTGCCATCTGATCTAACTTCTGGAGGCAGTCAAAATGAGTATTTGAATTCTTCCCTACCTTAATCCTGTGCTGAGATACAGGCTGCTCCAACCTGCTGTAAAATGCTTGATTTCGAGAGTGAGCGAAACTAATGAAAACATTGTTGGGGTAAAACCTAAAGGGAAAGGCCTAGCACCAAATTGCATTGGCCATCTGATCTAACTTCTGGAGGCAGTCAAAATGAGTATTTGAATTCTTCCCTACCTTATTCCTGTGCTGAGATACAGGCTGCTCCAACCTGCTGTAAAATGCTTGATTTCGAGAGTGAGCGAAACTAATGAAAACATTGTTGGGGTAAAACCTAAAGGGAAAGACCTAGCACCAAATACAATTTGCCATCTGATCTAACTTCTGGAGGCAGTCAAAATGATCCTTAGAATTCTTCCCTACCTTATTCCTGTGCTGAGATACAGGCTGCTCCAACCTGCTGTAAAATGCTTGATTTCGAGAGTGAGCGAAACTAATGAAAACATTGTTGGGGTAAAACCTAAAGGGAAAGACCTAGCACCAAATACAATTTGCCATCTGATCTAACTTCTGGAGGCAGTCAAAATGATCCTTAGAATTCTTCCCTACCTTATTCCTGTGCTGAGATACAGGCTGCTCCAACCTGCTGTAAAATGCTTGATTTCGAGAGTGAGCGAAACTAATGAAAACATTGTTGGGGTAAAACCTAAAGGGAAAGACCTAGCACCAAATTGCATTGGCCATCTGATCTAACTTCTGGAGGCAGTCAAAATGATCCATAGAATTCTTCCCTACCTTATTCCTGTGCTGAGATACAGGCTGCTCCAACCTGCTGTAAAATGCTTGATTTCGAGAGTGAGCGAAACTAATGAAAACATTGTTGGGGTAAAACCTAAAGGGAAAGGTCTAGCACCAAATACAATTTGCCATCTGATCTAACTTCTGGAGGCAGTCAAAATGAGTATTTGAATTCTTCCCTACCCTTATCCTGTGCTGAGATACAGGCTGCTCCAACCTGCTGTAAAATGCTTGATTTCGAGAGTGAGCGAAACTAATGAAAACATTGTTGGGGTAAAACCTAAAGGGAAAGGCCTAGCACCAAATACAATTTGCCATCTGATCTAACTTCTGGAGGCAGTCAAAGTGATCCTTAGAATTCTTCCCTACCTTATTCTTGTGCTGAGATACAGGCTGCTCCAACCTGCTGTAAAATGCTTGATTTCAAGAGTGAGCGAAACTAATGAAAACATTGTTGGGGTAAAACCTAAAGGGAAAGACCTAGCACCAAATACAATTTGCCATCTGATCTAACTTCTGGAGGCAGTCAAAATGATCCTTAGAATTCTTCCCTACCTTATTCCTGTGCTGAGATACAGGCTGCTCCAACCTGCTGTAAAATGCTTGATTTCAAGAGTGAGCGAAACTAATGAAAACATTGTTGGGGTAAAACCTAAAGGGAAAGACCTAGCACCAAATACAATTTGCCATCTGATCTAACTTCTGGAGGCAGTCAAAATGAGTATTTGAATTCTTCCCTACCTTATTCCTGTGCTGAGATACAGGCTGCTCCAACCTGCTGTAAAATGCTTGATTTCGAGAGTGAGCGAAACTAATGAAAACATTGTTGGGGTAAAACCTAAAGGGAAAGGCCTAGCACCAAATTGCATTGGCCATCTGATCTAACTTCTGGAGGCAGTCAAAATGAGTATTTGAATTCTTCCCTACCTTATTCCTGTGCTGAGATACAGGCTGCTCCAACCTGCTGTAAAATGCTTGATTTCGAGAGTGAGCGAAACTAATGAAAACATTGTTGGGGTAAAACCTAAAGGGAAAGACCTAGCACCAAATACAATTTGCCATCTGATCTAACTTCTGGAGGCAGTCAAAATGATCCTTAGAATTCTTCCCGACCTTATTCCTGTGCTGAGATACAGGCTGCTCCAACCTGCTGTAAAATGCTTGATTTCGAGAGTGAGCGAAACTAATGAAAACATTGTTGGGGTAAAACCTAAAGGGAAAGACCTAGCACCAAATACAATTTGCCATCTGATCTAACTTCTGGAGGCAGTCAAAATGATCCTTAGAATTCTTCCCTACCTTATTCCTGTGCTGAGATACAGGCTGCTCCAACCTGCTGTAAAATGCTTGATTTCGAGAGTGAGCGAAACTAATGAAAACATTGTTGGGGTAAAACCTAAAGGGAAAGACCTAGCACCAAATTGCATTGGCCATCTGATCTAACTTCTGGAGGCAGTCAAAATGATCCATAGAATTCTTCCCTACCTTATTCCTGTGCTGAGATACAGGCTGCTCCAACCTGCTGTAAAATGCTTGATTTCGTGAGTGAGCGAAACTAATGAAAACATTGTTGGGGTAAAACCTAAAGGGAAAGACCTAGCACCAAATTCCATTGGCCATCTGATCTAACTTCTGGAGGCAGTCAAAATGAGTATTTGAATTCTTCCCTACCCTTATCCTGTGCTGAGATACAGGCTGCTCCAACCTGCTGTAAAATGCTTGATTTCGAGAGTGAGCGAAACTAATGAAAACATTGTTGGGGTAAAACCTAAAGGGAAAGGCCTAGCACCAAATACAATTTGCCATCTGATCTAACTTCTGGAGGCAGTCAAAGTGATCCTTAGAATTCTTCCCTACCTTATTCTTGTGCTGAGATACAGGCTGCTCCAACCTGCTGTAAAATGCTTGATTTCAAGAGTGAGCGAAACTAATGAAAACATTGTTGGGGTAAAACCTAAAGGGAAAGACCTAGCACCAAATTGCATTGGCCATCTGATCTAACTTCTGGAGGCAGTCAAAATGATCCTTAGAATTCTTCCCTACCTTATTCCTGTGCTGAGATACAGGCTGCTCCAACCTGCTGTAAAATGCTTGATTTCGAGAGTGAGCGAAACTAATGAAAACATTGTTGGGGTAAAACCTAAAGGGAAAGACCTAGCACCAAATACAATTTGTCATCTGATCTAACTTCTGGAGGCAGTCAAAATGAGTATTTGAATTCTTCCCTACCTTATTCCTGTGCTGAGATACAGGCTGCTCCAACCTGCTGTAAAATGCTTGATTTCGAGAGTGAGCGAAACTAATGAAAACATTGTTGGGGTAAAACCTAAAGGGAAAGACCTAGCACCAAATACAATTTGCCATCTGATCTAACTTCTGGAGGCAGTCAAAATGATCCTTAGAATTCTTCCCTACCTTATTCCTGTGCTGAGATACAGGCTGCTCCAACCTGCTGTAAAATGCTTGATTTCGAGAGTGAGCGAAACTAATGAAAACATTGTTGGGGTAAAACCTAAAGGGAAAGGTCTAGCACCAAATTGCATTGGCCATCTGATCTAGCTTCTGGAGGCAGTCAAAATGAGTATTTGAATTCTTCCCTACCTTATTCCTGTGCTGAGATACAGGCTGCTCCAACCTGCTGTAAAATGCTTGATTTCGAGAGTGAGCGAAACTAATGAAAACATTGTTGGGGTAAAACCTAAAGGGAAAGGTCTAGCACCAAATTGCATTGGCCATCTGATCTAACTTCTGGAGGCAGTCAAAATGAGTATTTGAATTCTTCCCTACCTTATTCCTGTGCTGAGATACAGGCTGCTCCAACCTGCTGTAAAATGCTTGATTTCGAGAGTGAGCGAAACTAATGAAAACATTGTTGGGGTAAAACCTAAAGGGAAAGGCCTAGCACCAAATTGCATTGGCCATCTGATCTAACTTCTGGAGGCAGTCAAAATGAGTATTTGAATTCTTCCCTACCTTATTCCTGTGCTGAGATACAGGCTGCTCCAACCTGCTGTAAAATGCTTGATTTCGAGAGTGAGCGAAACTAATGAAAACATTGTTGGGGTAAAACCTAAAGGGAAAGGCCTAGCACCAAATACAATTTGCCATCTGATCTAACTTCTGGAGGCAGTCAAAATGATCCTTAGAATTCTTCCCTACCTTATTCCTGTGCTGAGATACAGGCTGCTCCAACCTGCTGTAAAATGCTTGATTTCGAGAGTGAGCGAAACTAATGAAAACATTGTTGGGGTAAAACCTAAAGGGAAAGACCTAGCACCAAATTCCATTGGCCATCTGATCTAACTTCTGGAGGCAGTCAAAATGAGTATTTGAATTCTTCCCTACCTTATTCCTGTGCTGAGATACAGGCTGCTCCAACCTGCTGTAAAATGCTTGATTTCGAGAGTGAGCGAAATTAATGAAAACATTGTTGGGGTAAAACCTAAAGGGAAAGACCTAGCACCAAATTCCATTGGCCATCTGATCTAACTTCTGGAGGCAGTCAAAATGATCCTTAGAATTCTTCCCTACCTTATTCCTGTGCTGAGATACAGGCTGCTCCAACCTGCTGTAAAATGCTTGATTTCGAGAGTGAGCGAAACTAATGAAAACATTGTTGGGGTAAAACCTAAAGGGAAAGGCCTAGCACCAAATTGCATTGGCCATCTGATCTAACTTCTGGAGGCAGTCAAAATGAGTATTTGAATTCTTCCCTACCTTATTCCTGTGCTGATATACAGGCTGCTCCAACCTGCTGTAAAATGCTTGATTTCGAGAGTGAGCGAAACTAATGAAAACATTGTTGAGGTAAAACCTAAAGGGAAAGGTCTAGCACCAAATTGCATTGGCCATCTGATCTAACTTCTGGAGGCAGTCAAAATGATCCTTAGAATTCTTCCCTACCTTATTCCTGTGCTGAGATACAGGCTGCTCCAACCTGCTGTAAAATGCTTGATTTCGAGAGTGATCGAAACTAATGAAAACATTGTTGGGGTAAAACCTAAAGGGAAAGACCTAGCACCAAATTCCATTGGCTATCTGATCTAACTTCTGGAGGCAGTCAAAATGATCCTTAGAATTCTTCCCTACCTTATTCCTGTGCTGAGATACAGGCTGCTCCAACCTGCTGTAAAATGCTTGATTTCGAGAGTGAGCGAAACTAATGAAAACATTGTTGGGGTAAAACCTAAAGGGAAAGACCTAGCACCAAATTCCATTGGCCATCTGATCTAACTTCTGGAGGCAGTCAAAATGATCCTTAGAATTCTTCCCTACCTTATTCCTGTGCTGAGATACAGGCTGCTCCAACCTGCTGTAAAATGCTTGATTTCGAGAGTGAGCGAAACTAATGAAAACATTGTTGGGGTAAAACCTAAAGGGAAAGGCCTAGCACCAAATTGCATTGGCCATCTGATCTAACTTCTGGAGGCAGTCAAAATGAGTATTTGAATTCTTCCCTACCTTATTCCTGTGCTGAGATGCAGGCTGCTCCAACCAGCTGTAAAATGCTTGATTTCGAGAGTGAGCGAAACTAATGAAAACATTGTTGGGGTAAAACCTAAAGGGAAAGACCTAGCACCAAATTGCATTGGCCATCTGATCTAACTTCTGGAGGCAGTCAAAATGATCCTTAGAATTCTTCCCTACCTTATTCCTGTGCTGAGATACAGGCTGCTCCAACCTGCTGTAAAATGCTTGATTTGGAGAGTGAGCGAAACTAATGAAAACATTGTTGGGGTAAAACCTAAAGGGAAAGACCTAGCACCAAATTCCATTGGCCATCTGATCTAACTTCTGGAGGCAGTCAAAATGAGTATTTGAATTCTTCCCTACCTTATTCCTGTGCTGAGATACAGGCTGCTCCAACCTGCTGTAAAATGCTTGATTTCGAGAGTGAGCGAAACTAATGAAAACATTGTTGGGGTAAAACCTAAAGGGAAAGACCTAGCACCAAATACAATTTGCCATCTGATCTAACTTCTGGAGGCAGTCAAAATGAGTATTTGAATTCTTCCCTACCTTATTCCTGTGCTGAGATACAGGCTGCTCCAACCTGCTGTAAAATGCTTGATTTCGAGAGTGAGCGAAACTAATGAAAACATTGTTGGGGTAAAACCTAAAGGGAAAGGCCTAGCACCAAATACAATTTGCCATCTGATCTAACTTCTGGAGGCAGTCAAAATGAGTATTTGAATTCTTCCCTACCTTATTCCTGTGCTGAGATACAGGCTGCTCCAACCTGCTGTAAAATGCTTGATTTCGAGAGTGAGCGAAACTAATGAAAACATTGTTGGGGTAAAACCTAAAGGGAAAGACCTAGCACCAAATTGCATTGGCCATCTGATCTAACTTCTGGAGGCAGTCAAAATGATCCTTAGAATTCTTCCCTACCTTATTCCTGTGCTGAGATACAGGCTGCTCCAACCTGCTGTAAAATGCTTGATTTCGAGAGTGAGCGAAACTAATGAAAACATTGTTGGGGTAAAACCTAAAGGGAAAGACCTAGCACCAAATACAATTTGCCATCTGATCTAACTTCTGGAGGCAGTCAAAATGATCCTTAGAATTCTTCCCTACCTTATTCCTGTGCTGAGATACAGGCTGCTCCAACCTGCTGTAAAATGCTTGATTTCGAGAGTGAGCGAAACTAATGAAAACATTGTTGGGGTAAAACCTAAAGGGAAAGACCTAGCACCAAATTCCATTGGCCATCTGATCTAACTTCTGGAGGCAGTCAAAATGAGTATTTGAATTCTTCCCTACCTTATTCCTGTGCTGAGATACAGGCTGCTCCAACCTGCTGTAAAATGCTTGATTTCGAGAGTGAGCGAAATTAATGAAAACATTGTTGGGGTAAAACCTAAAGGGAAAGACCTAGCACCAAATTCCATTGGCCATCTGATCTAACTTCTGGAGGCAGTCAAAATGATCCTTAGAATTCTTCCCTACCTTATTCCTGTGCTGAGATACAGGCTGCTCCAACCTGCTGTAAAATGCTTGATTTCGAGAGTGAGCGAAACTAATGAAAACATTGTTGGGGTAAAACCTAAAGGGAAAGGCCTAGCACCAAATTGCATTGGCCATCTGATCTAACTTCTGGAGGCAGTCAAAATGAGTATTTGAATTCTTCCCTACCTTATTCCTGTGCTGATATACAGGCTGCTCCAACCTGCTGTAAAATGCTTGATTTCGAGAGTGAGCGAAACTAATGAAAACATTGTTGAGGTAAAACCTAAAGGGAAAGGTCTAGCACCAAATTGCATTGGCCATCTGATCTAACTTCTGGAGGCAGTCAAAATGATCCTTAGAATTCTTCCCTACCTTATTCCTGTGCTGAGATACAGGCTGCTCCAACCTGCTGTAAAATGCTTGATTTCGAGAGTGAGCGAAACTAATGAAAACATTGTTGGGGTAAAACCTAAAGGGAAAGGCCTAGCACCAAATTGCATTGGCCATCTGATCTAACTTCTGGAGGCAGTCAAAATGATCCTTAGAATTCTTCCCTACCTTATTCCTGTGCTGAGATACAGGCTGCTCCAACCTGCTGTAAAATGCTTGATTTCGAGAGTGAGCGAAACTAATGAAAACATTGTTGGGGTAAAACCTAAAGGGAAAGACCTAGCACCAAATTCCATTGGCCATCTGATCTAACTTCTGGAGGCAGTCAAAATGAGTATTTGAATTCTTCCCTACCTTATTCCTGTGCTGAGATACAGGCTGCTCCAACCTGCTGTAAAATGCTTGATTTCGAGAGTGAGCGAAACTAATGAAAACATTGTTGGGGTAAAACCTAAAGGGAAAGACCTAGCACCAAATACAATTTGCCATCTGATCTAACTTCTGGAGGCAGTCAAAATGAGTTTTTGAATTCTTCCCTACCTTATTCCTGTGCTGAGATACAGGCTGCTCCAACCTGCTGTAAAATGCTTGATTTCGAGAGTGAGCGAAACTAATGAAAACATTGTTGGGGTAAAACCTAAAGGGAAAGACCTAGCACCAAATTGCATTGGCCATCTGATCTAACTTCTGGAGGCAGTCAAAATGATCCTTAGAATTCTTCCCTACCTTATTCCTGTGCTGAGATACAGGCTGCTCCAACCTGCTGTAAAATGCTTGATTTCGAGAGTGAGCGAAACTAATGAAAACATTGTTGGGGTAAAACCTAAAGGGAAAGACCTAGCACCAAATACAATTTGCCATCTGATCTAACTTCTGGAGGCAGTCAAAATGATCCTTAGAATTCTTCCCTACCTTATTCCTGTGCTGAGATACAGGCTGCTCCAACCTGCTGTAAAATGCTTGATTTCGAGAGTGAGCGAAACTAATGAAAACATTGTTGGGGTAAAACCTAAAGGGAAAGACCTAGCACCAAATACAATTTGCCATCTGATCTAACTTCTGGAGGCAGTCAAAATGAGTATTTGAATTCTTCCCTACCTTATTCCTGTGCTGAGATACAGGCTGCTCCAACCTGCTGTAAAATGCTTGATTTCGAGAGTGAGCGAAACTAATGAAAACATTGTTGGGGTAAAACCTAAAGGGAAAGACCTAGCACCAAATTGCATTGGCCATCTGATCTAACTTCTGGAGGCAGTCAAAATGAGTATTTGAATTCTTCCCTACCTTATTCCTGTGCTGAGATACAGGCTGCTCCAACCTGCTGTAAAATGCTTGATTTCGAGAGTGAGCGAAATTAATGAAAACATTGTTGGGGTAAAACCTAAAGGGAAAGACCTAGCACCAAATTCCATTGGCCATCTGATCTAACTTCTGGAGGCAGTCAAAATGATCCTTAGAATTCTTCCCTACCTTATTCCTGTGCTGAGATACAGGCTGCTCCAACCTGCTGTAAAATGCTTGATTTCGAGAGTGAGCGAAACTAATGAAAACATTGTTGGGGTAAAACCTAAAGGGAAAGGCCTAGCACCAAATTGCATTGGCCATCTGATCTAACTTCTGGAGGCAGTCAAAATGAGTATTTGAATTCTTCCCTACCTTATTCCTGTGCTGATATAGAGGCTGCTCCAACCTGCTGTAAAATGCTTGATTTCGAGAGTGAGCGAAACTAATGAAAACATTGTTGAGGTAAAACCTAAAGGGAAAGGTCTAGCACCAAATTGCATTGGCCATCTGATCTAACTTCTGGAGGCAGTCAAAATGATCCTTAGAATTCTTCCCTACCTTATTCCTGTGCTGAGATACAGGCTGCTCCAACCTGCTGTAAAATGCTTGATTTCGAGAGTGATCGAAACTAATGAAAACATTGTTGGGGTAAAACCTAAAGGGAAAGACCTAGCACCAAATTCCATTGGCCATCTGATCTAACTTCTGGAGGCAGTCAAAATGATCCTTAGAATTCTTCCCTACCTTATTCCTGTGCTGAGATACAGGCTGCTCCAACCTGCTGTAAAATGCTTGATTTCGAGAGTGAGCGAAACTAATGAAAACATTGTTGGGGTAAAACCTAAAGGGAAAGACCTAGCACCAAATTCCATTGGCCATCTGATCTAACTTCTGGAGGCAGTCAAAATGATCCTTAGAATTCTTCCCTACCTTATTCCTGTGCTGAGATACAGGCTGCTCCAAGCTGCTGTAAAATGCTTGATTTCGAGAGTGAGCAAAACTAATGAAAACATTGCTGGGGTAAAACCTAAAGGGAAAGACCTAGCACCAAATACAATTTGCCATCTGATCTAACTTCTGGAGGCAGTCAAAATGAGTATTTGAATTCTTCCCTACCTTATTCCTGTGCTGAGATGCAGGCTGCTCCAACCAGCTGTAAAATGCTTGATTTCGAGAGTGAGCGAAACTAATGAAAACATTGTTGGGGTAAAACTTAAAGGGAAAGACCTAGCACCAAATTGCATTGGCCATCTGATCTAACTTCTGGAGGCAGTCAAAATGATCCTTAGAATTCTTCCCTACCTTATTCCTGTGCTGAGATACAGGCTGCTCCAACCTGCTGTAAAATGCTTGATTTGGAGAGTGAGCGAAACTAATGAAAACATTGTTGGGGTAAAACCTAAAGGGAAAGACCTAGCACCAAATTCCATTGGCCATCTGATCTAACTTCTGGAGGCAGTCAAAATGAGTATTTGAATTCTTCCCTACCTTATTCCTGTGCTGAGATACAGGCTGCTCCAACCTGCTGTAAAATGCTTGATTTCGAGAGTGAGCGAAACTAATGAAAACATTGTTGGGGTAAAACCTAAAGGGAAAGACCTAGCACCAAATACAATTTGCCATCTGATCTAACTTCTGGAGGCAGTCAAAATGAGTATTTGAATTCTTCCCTACCTTATTCCTGTGCTGAGATACAGGCTGCTCCAACCTGCTGTAAAATGCTTGATTTCGAGAGTGAGCGAAACTAATGAAAACATTGTTGGGGTAAAACCTAAAGGGAAAGGCCTAGCACCAAATACAATTTGCCATCTGATCTAACTTCTGGAGGCAGTCAAAATGAGTATTTGAATTCTTCCCTACCTTATTCCTGTGCTGAGATACAGGCTGCTCCAACCTGCTGTAAAATGCTTGATTTCGAGAGTGAGCGAAACTAATGAAAACATTGTTGGGGTAAAACCTAAAGGGAAAGACCTAGCACCAAATTGCATTGGCCATCTGATCTAACTTCTGGAGGCAGTCAAAATGATCCTTAGAATTCTTCCCTACCTTATTCCTGTGCTGAGATACAGGCTGCTCCAACCTGCTGTAAAATGCTTGATTTCGAGAGTGAGCGAAACTAATGAAAACATTGTTGGGGTAAAACCTAAAGGGAAAGACCTAGCACCAAATACAATTTGCCATCTGATCTAACTTCTGGAGGCAGTCAAAATGATCCTTAGAATTCTTCCCTACCTTATTCCTGTGCTGAGATACAGGCTGCTCCAACCTGCTGTAAAATGCTTGATTTCGAGAGTGAGCGAAACTAATGAAAACATTGTTGGGGTAAAACCTAAAGGGAAAGACCTAGCACCAAATACAATTTGCCATCTGATCTAACTTCTGGAGGCAGTCAAAATGATCCTTAGAATTCTTCCCTACCTTATTCCTGTGCTGAGATACAGGCTGCTCCAACCTGCTGTAAAATGCTTGATTTCGAGAGTGAGCGAAACTAATGAAAACATTGTTGGGGTAAAACCTAAAGGGAAAGGCCTAGCACCAAATTGCATTGGCCATCTGATCTAACTTCTGGAGGCAGTCAAAATGAGTATTTGAATTCTTCCCTACCTTATTCCTGTGCTGAGATACAGGCTGCTCCAACCTGCTGTAAAATGCTTGATTTCGAGAGTGAGCGAAACTAATGAAAACATTGTTGGGGTAAAACCTAAAGGGAAAGACCTAGCACCAAATTCCATTGGCCATCTGATCTAACTTCTGGAGGCAGTCAAAATGATCCTTAGAATTCTTCCCTACCTTATTCCTGTGCTGAGATACAGGCTGCTCCAACCTGCTGTAAAATGCTTGATTTCGAGAGTGAGCGAAACTAATGAAAACATTGTTGGGGTAAAACCTAAAGGGAAAGACCTAGCACCAAATACAATTTGCCATCCGATCTAACTTCTGGAGGCAGTCAAAATGAGTATTTGAATTCTTCCCTACCTTATTCCTGTGCTGAGATACAGGCTGCTCCAACCTGCTGTAAAATGCTTGATTTCGAGAGTGAGCGAAACTAATGAAAACATTGTTGGGGTAAAACCTAAAGGGAAAGGCCTAGCACCAAATACAATTTGCCATCTGATCTAACTTCTGGAGGCAGTCAAAATGAGTATTTGAATTCTTCCCTACCTTATTCCTGTGCTGAGATACAGGCTGCTCCAACCTGCTGTAAAATGCTTGATTTCGAGAGTGAGCGAAACTAATGAAAACATTGTTGGGGTAAAACCTAAAGGGAAAGACCTAGCACCAAATTGTATTGGCCATCTGATCTAACTTCTGGAGGCAGTCAAAATGATCCTTAGAATTCTTCCCTACCTTATTCCTGTGCTGAGATACAGGCTGCTCCAACCTGCTGTAAAATGCTTGATTTCGAGAGTGAGCGAAACTAATGAAAACATTGTTGGGGTAAAACCTAAAGGGAAAGACCTAGCACCAAATACAATTTGCCATCTGATCTAACTTCTGGAGGCAGTCAAAATGATCCTTAGAATTCTTCCCTACCTTATTCCTGTGCTGAGATACAGGCTGCTCCAACCTGCTGTAAAATGCTTGATTTCGAGAGTGAGCGAAACTAATGAAAACATTGTTGGGGTAAAACCTAAAGGGAAAGACCTAGCACCAAATACAATTTGCCATCTGATCTAACTTCTGGAGGCAGTCAAAATGATCCTTAGAATTCTTCCCTACCTTATTCCTGTGCTGAGATACAGGCTGCTCCAACCTGCTGTAAAATGCTTGATTTCGAGAGTGAGCGAAACTAATGAAAACATTGTTGGGGTAAAACCTAAAGGGAAAGGCCTAGCACCAAATTGCATTGGCCATCTGATCTAACTTCTGGAGGCAGTCAAAATGAGTATTTGAATTCTTCCCTACCTTATTCCTGTGCTGAGATACAGGCTGCTCCAACCTGCTGTAAAATGCTTGATTTCGAGAGTGAGCGAAACTAATGAAAACATTGTTGGGGTAAAACCTAAAGGGAAAGACCTAGCACCAAATTCCATTGGCCATCTGATCTAACTTCTGGAGGCAGTCAAAATGATCCTTAGAATTCTTCCCTACCTTATTCCTGTGCTGAGATACAGGCTGCTCCAACCTGCTGTAAAATGCTTGATTTCGAGAGTGAGCGAAACTAATGAAAACATTGTTGGGGTAAAACCTAAAGGGAAAGACCTAGCACCAAATACAATTTGCCATCCGATCTAACTTCTGGAGGCAGTCAAAATGAGTATTTGAATTCTTCCCTACCTTATTCCTGTGCTGAGATACAGGCTGCTCCAACCTGCTGTAAAATGCTTGATTTCGAGAGTGAGCGAAACTAATGAAAACATTGTTGGGGTAAAACCTAAAGGGAAAGACCTAGCACCAAATTGCATTGGCCATCTGATCTAACTTCTGGAGGCAGTCAAAATGATCCTTAGAATTCTTCCCTACCTTATTCCTGTGCTGAGATACAGGCTGCTCCAACCTGCTGTAAAATGCTTGATTTCGAGAGTGAGCGAAACTAATGAAAACATTGTTGAGGTAAAACCTAAAGGGAAAGACCTAGCACCAAATACAATTTGCCATCTGATCTAACTTCTGGAGGCAGTCAAAATGATCCTTAGAATTCTTCCCTACCTTATTCCTGTGCTGAGATACAGGCTGCTCCAACCTGCTGTAAAATGCTTGATTTCGAGAGTGAGCGAAACTAATGAAAACATTGTTGGGGTAAAACCTAAAGGGAAAGACCTAGCACCAAATACAATTTGCCATCTGATCTAACTTCTGGAGGCAGTCAAAATGATCCTTAGAATTCTTCCCTACCTTATTCCTGTGCTGAGATACAGGCTGCTCCAACCTGCTGTAAAATGCTTGATTTCGAGAGTGAGCGAAACTAATGAAAACATTGTTGGGGTAAAACCTAAATGGAAAGACCTAGCACAAAATTCCATTGGCCATCTGATCTAACTTCTGGAGGCAGTCAAAATGAGTATTTGAATTCTTCCCTACCTTATTCCTGTGCTGAGATACAGGCTGCTCCAACCTGCTGTAAAATGCTTGATTTCGAGAGTGAGCGAAACTAATGAAAACATTGTTGGGGTAAAACCTAAAGGGAAAGACCTAGCACCAAATACAATTTGCCATCTGATCTAACTTCTGGAGGCAGTCAAAATGAGTATTTGAATTCTTCCCTACCTTATTCCTGTGCTGAGATACAGGCTGCTCCAACCTGCTGTAAAATGCTTGATTTCGAGAGTGAGCGAAACTAATGAAAACATTGTTGGGGTAAAACCTAAAGGGAAAGACCTAGCACCAAATTTTATTGGCCATCTGATCTAACTTCTGGAGGCAGTCAAAATGATCCTTAGAATTCTTCCCGACCTTATTCCTGTGCTGAGATACAGGCTGCTCCAACCTGCTGTAAAATGCTTGATTTCGAGAGTGAGCGAAACTAATGAAAACATTGTTGGGGTAAAACCTAAAGGGAAAGACCTAGCACCAAATTGCATTGGCCATCTGATCTAACTTCTGGAGGCAGTCAAAATGAGTATGTGAATTCTTCCCTACCTTATTCCTGTGCTGAGATACAGGCTGCTCCAACCTGCTGTAAAATGCTTGATTTCGAGAGTGAGCGAAACTAATGAAAACATTGTTGGGGTAAAACCTAAAGGGAAAGACCTAGCACCAAATACAATTTGCCATCTGATCTAACTTCTGGAGGCAGTCAAAATGATCCTTAGAATACTTCCCTACCTTATTCCTGTGCTGAGATACGGGCTGCTCCAACCTGCTGTAAAATGCTTGATTTCGAGAGTGAGCGAAACTAATGAAAACATTGTTGGGGTAAAACCTAAAGGGAAAGACCTAGCACCAAATACAATTTGCCATCTGATCTAACTTCTGGAGGCAGTCAAAATGAGTATTTGAATTCTTCCCTACCTTATTCCTGTGCTGAGATACAGGCTGCTCCAACCTGCTGTAAAATGCTTGATTTCGAGAGTGAGCGAAACTAATGAAAACATTGTTGGGGTAAAACCTAAAGGGAAAGACCTAGCACCAAATACAATTTGCCATCTGATCTAACTTCTGGAGGCAGTCAAAATGATCCTTAGAATTCTTCCCTACCTTATTCCTGTGCTGAGATACAGGCTGCTCCAACCTGCTGTAAAATGCTTGATTTCGAGAGTGAGCGAAACTAATGAAAACATTGTTGGGGAAAAACCTAAAGGGAAAGACCTAGCACCAAATTTGATTGGCCATCTGATCTAACTTCTGGAGGCAGTCAAAATGATCCTTAGAATTCTTCCCTACCTTATTCCTGTGCTGAGATACAGGCTGCTCCAACCTGCTGTAAAATGCTTGATTTCGAGAGTGAGCGAAACTAATGAAAACATTGTTGGGGTAAAACCTAAAGGGAAAGACCTAGCACCAAATTGCATTGGCCATCTGATCTAACTTCTGGAGGCAGTCAAAATGATCCTTAGAATTCTTCCCTACCTTATTCCTGTGCTGAGATACAGGCTGCTCCAACCTGCTGTAAAATGCTTGATTTCGAGAGTGAGCGAAACTAATGAAAACATTGTTGGGGTAAAACCTAAAGGGAAAGACCTAGCACCAAATACAATTTGCCATCTGATCTAACTTCTGGAGGCAGTCAAAATGATCCTTAGAATTCTTCCCTACTTTATTCCTGTGCTGCGATACAGGCTGCTCCAACCTGCTGTAAAATGCTTGATTTCGAGAGTGAGCGAAACTAATGAAAACATTGTTGGGGTAAAACCTAAAGGGAAAGACCTAGCACCAAATTGCATTGGCCATCTGATCTAACTTCTGGAGGCAGTCAAAATGATCCTTAGAATTCTTCCCTACCTTATTCCTGTGCTGAGATACGGGCTGCTCCAACCTGCTGTAAAATGCTTGATTTCGAGAGTGAGCGAAACTAATGAAAACATTGTTGGGGTAAAACCTAAAGGGAAAGACCTAGCACCAAATACAATTTGCCATCTGATCTAACTTCTGGAGGCAGTCAAAATGATCCTTAGAATTCTTCCCTACTTTATTCCTGTGCTGAGATACAGGCTGCTCCAACCTGCTGTAAAATGCTTGATTTCGAGAGTGAGCGAAACTAATGAAAACATTGTTGGGGTAAAACCTAAAGGGAAAGACCTAGCACCAAATACAATTTGCCATCTGATCTAACTTCTGGAGGCAGTCAAAATGATCCTTAGAATTCTTCCCTACCTTATTCCTGTGCTGAGATACAGGCTGCTCCAACCTGCTGTAAAATGCTTGATTTCGAGAGTGAGCGAAACTAATGAAAACATTGTTGGGGTAAAACCTAAAGGGAAAGACCTAGCACCAAATACAATTTGCCATCTGATCTAACTTCTGGAGGCAGTCAAAATGAGTATTTGAATTCTTCCCTACCTTATTCCTGTGCTGAGATACAGGCTGCTCCAACCTGCTGTAAAATGCTTGATTTCGAGAGTGAGTGAAACTAATGAAAACATTGTTGGGGTAAAACCTAAAGGGAAAGACCTAGCACCAAATACAATTTGCCATCTGATCTAACTTCTGGAGGCAGTCAAAATGAGTATTTGATTTCTTCCCTACCTTATTCCTGTGCTGAGATACAGGCTGCTCCAACCTGCTGTAAAATGCTTGATTTCGAGAGTGAGCGAAACTAATGAAAACATTGTTGGGGTAAAACCTAAAGGGAAAGACCTAGCACCAAATTTTATTGGCCATCTGATCTAACTTCTGGAGGCAGTCAAAATGATCCTTAGAATTCTTCCCTACCTTATTCCTGTGCTGAGATACAGGCTGCTCCAACCTGCTGTAAAATGCTTGATTTCGAGAGTGAGCGAAACTAATGAAAACATTGTTGGGGTAAAACCTAAAGGGAAAGACCTAGCACCAAATTGCATTGGCCATCTGATCTAACTTCTGGAGGCAGTCAAAATGAGTATGTGAATTCTTCCCTACCTTATTCCTGTGCTGAGATACAGGCTGCTCCAACCTGCTGTAAAATGCTTGATTTCGAGAGTGAGCGAAACTAATGAAAACATTGTTGGGGTAAAACCTAAAGGGAAAGACCTAGCACCAAATACAATTTGCCATCTGATCTAACTTCTGGAGGCAGTCAAAATGATCCTTAGAATTCTTCCCTACCTTATTCCTGTGCTGAGATACAGGCTGCTCCAACCTGCTGTAAAATGCTTGATTTCGAGAGTGAGCGAAACTAATGAAAACATTGTTGGGGTAAAACCTAAAGGGAAAGACCTAGCACCAAATACAATTTGCCATCTGATCTAACTTCTGGAGGCAGTCAAAATGATCCTTAGAATTCTTCCCTACTTTATTCCTGTGCTGAGATACAGGCTGCTCCAACCTGCTGTAAAATGCTTGATTTCGAGAGTGAGCGAAACTAATGAAAACATTGTTGGGGTAAAACCTAAAGGGAAAGACCTAGCACCAAATTGCATTGGCCATCTGATCTAACTTCTGGAGGCAGTCAAAATGATCCTTAGAATTCTTCCCTACCTTATTCCTGTGCTGAGATACAGGCTGCTCCAACCTGCTGTAAAATGCTTGATTTCGAGAGTGAGCGAAACTAATGAAAACATTGTTGGGGTAAAACCTAAAGGGAAAGACCTAGCACCAAATACAATTTGCCATCAGATCTAACTTCTGGAGGCAGTCAAAATGATCCTTAGAATTCTTCCCTACCTTATTCCTCTGCTGAGATACAGGCTGCTCCAACCTGCTGTAAAATGCTTGATTTCGAGAGTGAGCGAAACTAATGAAAACATTGTTGGGGTAAAACCTAAAGGGAAAGACCTAGCACCAAATACAATTTGCCATCTGATCTAACTTCTGGAGGCAGTCAAAATGATCCTTAGAATTCTTCCCTACCTTATTCCTGTGCTGAGATACAGGCTGCTCCAACCTGCTGTAAAATGCTTGATTTCGAGAGTGAGCGAAACTAATGAAAACATTGTTGGGGTAAAATCTAAAGGGAAAGACCTAGCACGAAATTGCATTTGCCATCTGATCTAACTTCTGGAGGCAGTCAAAATGATCCTTAGAATTCTTCCCTACCTTATTCCTGTGCTGAGATACAGGCTGCTCCAACCTGCTGTAAAATGCTTGATTTCAAGAGTGAGCGAAACTAATGAAAACATTGTTGGGGTAAAACCTAAAGGGAAAGGCCTAGCACCAAATTGCATTGGCCATCTGATCTAACTTCTGGAGGCAGTCAAAATGAGTATTTGAATTCTTCCCTACCTTATTCCTGTGCTGAGATACAGGCTGCTCCAACCTGCTGTAAAATGCATGATTTCGAGAGTGAGCGAAACTAATGAAAACATTGTTGGGTAAAACCTAAAGGGAAAGGCCTAGCACCAAATTGCATTGGCCATCTGATCTAACTTCTGGAGGCAGTCAAAATGAGTATTTGAATTCTTCCCTACCTTATTCCTGTGCTGAGATACAGGCTGCTCCAACCTGCTGTAAAATGCTTGATTTCGAGAGTGAGCGAAACTAATGAAAACATTGTTGGGGTAAAACCTAAAGGGAAAGGCCTAGCACCAAATACAATTTGCCATCTGATCTAACTTCTGGAGGCAGTCAAAATGATCCTTAGAATTCTTCCCTACCTTATTCCTGTGCTGAGATACAGGCTGCTCCAACCAGCTGTAAAATGCTTGATTTCGAGAGTGAGCGAAACTAATGAAAACATTGTTGGGGTAAAACCTAAAGGGAAAGGCCTAGCACCAAATTCCATTGGCCATCTGATCTAACTTCTGGAGGCAGTCAAAATGAGTATTTGAATTCTTCCCTACCTTATTCCTGTGCTGAGATACAGGCTGCTCCAACCTGCTGTAAAATGCTTGATTTCGAGAGTGAGCGAAACTAATGAAAACATTGTTGGGGTAAAACCTAAAGGGAAAGACCTAGCACCAAATTGCATTGGCCATCTGATCTAACTTCTGGAGGCAGTCAAAATGAGTATTTGAATTCTTCCCTACCTTATTCCTGTGCTGAGATACAGGCTGCTCCAACCTGCTGTAAAATGCTTGATTTCGAGAGTGAGCGAAACTAATGAAAACATTGTTGGGGTAAAACCTAAAGGGAAAGACCTAGCACCAAATTGCATCGGCCATCTGATCTAACTTCTGGAGGCAGTCAAAATGATCCTTAGAATTCTTCCCTACTTTATTCCTGTGCTGAGATACAGGCTGCTCCAACCTGCTGTAAAATGCTTGATTTCGAGAGTGAGCGAAACTAATGAAAACATTGTTGGGGTAAAACCTAAAGGGAAAGACCTAGCACCAAATACAATTTGCCATCTGATCTAACTTCTGGAGGCAGTCAAAATGATCCTTAGAATTCTTCCCTACCTTATTCCTGTGCTGAGATACAGGCTGCTCCAACCTGCTGTAAAATGCTTGATTTCGAGAGTGAGCGAAACTAATGAAAACATTGTTGGGGTAAAACCTAAAGGGAAAGACCTAGCACCAAATACAATTTGCCATCTGATCTAACTTCTGGAGGCAGTCAAAATGAGTATTTGAATTCTTCCCTACCTTATTCCTGTGCTGAGATACAGGCTGCTCCAACCTGCTGTAAAATGCTTGATTTCGAGAGTGAGCGAAACTAATGAAAACATTGTTGGGGTAAAACCTAAAGGGAAAGACCTAGCACCAAATACAATTTGCCATCTGATCTAACTTCTGGAGGCAGTCAAAATGATCCTTAGAATTCTTCCCTACCTTATTCCTGTGCTGAGATACAGGCTGCTCCAACCTGCTGTAAAATGCTTGATTTCGAGAGTGAGCGAAACTAATGAAAACATTGTTGGGGTAAAACCTAAAGGGAAAGACCTAGCACCAAATACAATTTGCCATCCGATTTAACTTCTGGAGGCAGTCAAAATGAGTATTTGAATTCTTCCCTACCTTATTCCTGTGCTGAGATACAGGCTGCTCCAACCTGCTGTAAAATGCTTGATTGCGAGAGTGAGCGAAACTAATGAAAACATTGTTGGGGTAAAACCTAAAGGGAAAGACCTAGCACCAAATACAATTTGCCATCTGATCTAACTTCTGGAGGCAGTCAAAATGATCCTTAGAATTCTTCCCTACTTTATTCCTGTGCTGAGATACAGGCTGCTCCAACCTGCTGTAAAATGCTTGATTTCGAGAGTGAGCGAAACTAATGAAAACATTGTTGGGGTAAAACCTAAAGGGAAAGACCTAGCACCAAATTGCATTGGCCATCTGATCTAACTTCTGGAGGCAGTCAAAATGATCCTTAGAATTCTTCCCTACCTTATTCCTGTGCTGAGATACGGGCTGCTCCAACCTGCTGTAAAATGCTTGATTTCGAGAGTGAGCGAAACTAATGAAAACATTGTTGGGGTAAAACCTAAAGGGAAAGACCTAGCACCAAATACAATTTTCCATCTGATCTAACTTCTGGAGGCAGTCAAAATGATCCTTAGAATTCTTCCCTACTTTATTCCTGTGCTGAGATACAGGCTGCTCCAACCTGCTGTAAAATGCTTGATTTCGAGAGTGAGCGAAACTAATGAAAACATTGTTGGGGTAAAACCTAAAGGGAAAGACCTAGCACCAAATACAATTTGCCATCTGATCTAACTTCTGGAGGCAGTCAAAATGATCCTTAGAATTCTTCCCTACCTTATTCCTGTGCTGAGATACAGGCTGCTCCAACCTGCTGTAAAATGCTTGATTTCGAGAGTGAGCGAAACTAATGAAAACATTGTTGGGGTAAAACCTAAAGGGAAAGACCTAGCACCAAATACAATTTGCCATCTGATCTAACTTCTGGAGGCAGTCAAAATGATCCTTAGAATTCTTCCCTACTTTATTCCTGTGCTGAGATACAGGCTGCTCCAACCTGCTGTAAAATGCTTGATTTCGAGAGTGAGCGAAACTAATGAAAACATTGTTGGGGTAAAACCTAAAGGGAAAGACCTAGCACCAAATTGCATTGGCCATCTGATCTAACTTCTGGAGGCAGTCAAAATGATCCTTAGAATTCTTCCCTACCTTATTCCTGTGCTGAGATAGCTGCTCCAACCTGCTGTAAAATGCTTGATTTCGAGAGTGAGCGAAACTAATGAAAACATTGTTGGGGTAAAACCTAAAGGGAAAGACCTAGCACCAAATACAATTTGCCATCTGATCTAACTTCTGGAGGCAGTCAAAATGATCCTTAGAATTCTTCCCTACCTTATTCCTGTGCTGAGATACAGGCTGCTCCAACCTGCTGTAAAATGCTTGATTTCGAGAGTGAGCGAAACTAATGAAAACATTGTTGGGGTAAAACCTAAAGGGAAAGACCTAGCACCAAATACAATTTGCCATCTGATCTAACTTCTGGAGGCAGTCAAAATGATCCTTAGAATTCTTCCCTACCTTATTCCTGTGCTGAGATACAGGCTGCTCCAACCTGCTGTAAAATGCTTGATTTCAAGAGTGAGCGAAACTAATGAAAACATTGTTGGGGTAAAACCTAAAGGGAAAGACCTAGCACCAAATACAATTTGCCATCTGATCTAACTTCTGGAGGCAGTCAAAATGAGTATTTGAATTCTTCCCTACCTTATTCCTGTGCTGAGATACAGGCTGCTCCAACCTGCTGTAAAATGCTTGATTTCGAGAGTGAGCGAAACTAATGAAAACATTGTTGGGGTAAAACCTAAAGGGAAAGACCTAGCACCAAATACAATTTGCCATCTGATCTAACTTCTGGAGGCAGTCAAAATGATCCTTAGAATTCTTCCCTACTTTATTCCTGTGCTGAGATACAGGCTGCTCCAACCTGCTGTAAAATGCTTGATTTCGAGAGTGAGCGAAACTAATGAAAACATTGTTGGGGTAAAACCTAAAGGGAAAGACCTAGCACCAAATACAATTTGCCATCTGATCTAACTTCTGGAGGCAGTCAAAATGATCCTTAGAATTCTTCCCTACCTTATTCCTGTGCTGAGATACAGGCTGCTCCAACCAGCTGTAAAATGCTTGATTTCGAGAGTGATCGAAACTAATGAAAACATTGTTGGGGTAAAATCTAAAGGGAAAGACCTAGCACGAAATTGCATTTGCCATCTGATCTAACTTCTGGAGGCAGTCAAAATGATCCTTAGAATTCTTCCCTACCTTATTCCTGTGCTGAGATACAGGCTGCTCCAACCTGCTGTAAAATGCTTGATTTCGAGAGTGAGCGAAACTAATGAAAACATTGTTGGGGTAAAACCTAAAGGGAAAGGCCTAGCACCAAATTGCATTGGCCATCTGATCTAACTTCTGGAGGCAGTCAAAATGAGTATTTGAATTCTTCCCTACCTTATTCCTGTGCTGAGATACAGGCTGCTCCAACCTGCTGTAAAATGCTTGATTTCGAGAGTGAGCGAAACTAATGAAAACATTGTTGGGGTAAAACCTAAAGGGAAAGGCCTAGCACCAAATTGCATTGGCCATCTGATCTAACTTCTGGAGGCAGTCAAAATGAGTATTTGAATTCTTCCCTACCTTATTCCTGTGCTGAGATACAGGCTGCTCCAACCTGCTGTAAAATGCTTGATTTCAAGAGTGAGCGAAACTAATGAAAACATTGTTGGGGTAAAACCTAAAGGGAAAGGCCTAGCACCAAATACAATTTGCCATCTGATCTAACTTCTGGAGGCAGTCAAAATGAGTATTTGAATTCTTCCCTACCTTATTCCTGTGCTGAGATACAGGCTGCTCCAACCTGCTGTAAAATGCTTGATTTCGAGAGTGAGCGAAACTAATGAAAACATTGTTGGGGTAAAACCTAAAGGGAAAGACCTAGCACCAAATACAATTTGCCATCTGATCTAACTTCTGGAGGCAATCAAAATGAGTATTTGAATTCTTCCCTACCTTATTCCTGTGCTGAGATACAGGCTGCTCCAACCTGCTGTAAAATGCTTGATTTCGAGAGTGAGCGAAACTAATGAAAACATTGTTGGGGTAAAACCTAAAGGGAAAGACCTAGCACCAAATACAATTTGCCATCTGATCTAACTTCTGGAGGCAGTCAAAATGATCCTTAGAATTCTTCCCTACCTTATTCCTGTGCTGAGATACAGGCTGCTCCAACCTGCTGTAAAATGCTTGATTTCGAGAGTGAGCGAAACTAATGAAAACATTGTTGGGGTAAAACCTAAAGGGAAAGACCTAGCACCAAATACAATTTGCCATCTGATCTAACTTCTGGAGGCAGTCAAAATGATCCTTAGAATTCTTCCCTACCTTATTCCTGTGCTGAGATACAGGCTGCTCCAACCTGCTGTAAAATGCTTGATTTTGAGAGTGAGCGAAACTAATGAAAACATTGTTGGGGTAAAACCTAAAGGGAAAGACCTAGCACCAAATACAATTTGCCATCTGATCTAACTTCTGGAGGCAGTCAAAATGAGTATTTGAATTCTTCCCTACCTTATTCCTGTGCTGAGATACAGGCTGCTCCAACCTGCTGTAAAATGCTTGATTTCGAGAGTGAGCGAAACTAATGAAAACATTGTTGGGGTAAAACCTAAAGGGAAAGACCTAGCACCAAATACAATTTGCCATCTGATCTAACTTCTGGAGGCAGTCAAAATGATCCTTAGAATTCTTCCCTACCTTATTCCTGTGCTGAGATACAGGCTGCTCCAACCTGCTGTAAAATGCTTGATTTCGAGAGTGAGCGAAACTAATGAAAACATTGTTGGGGTAAAACCTAAAGGGAAAGACCTAGCACCAAATACAATTTGCCATCCGATCTAACTTCTGGAGGCAGTCAAAATGAGTATTTGAATTCTTCCCTACCTTATTCCTGTGCTGAGATACAGGCTGCTCCAACCTGCTGTAAAATGCTTGATTTCGAGAGTGAGCGAAACTAATGAAAACATTGTTGGGGTAAAACCTAAAGGGAAAGGCCTAGCACCAAATACAATTTGCCATCTGATCTAACTTCTGGAGGCAGTCAAAATGAGTATTTGAATTCTTCCCTACCTTATTCCTGTGCTGAGATACAGGCTGCTCCAACCTGCTGTAAAATGCTTGATTTCAAGAGTGAGCGAAACTAATGAAAACATTGTTGGGGTAAAACCTAAAGGGAAAGGCCTAGCACCAAATACAATTTGCCATCTGATCTAACTTCTGGAGGCAGTCAAAATGATCCTTAGAATTCTTCCCTACCTTATTCCTGTGCTGAGATACAGGCTGCTCCAACCTGCTGTAAAATGCTTGATTTCGAGAGTGAGCGAAACTAATGAAAACATTGTTGGGGTAAAACCTAAAGGGAAAGACCTAGCACCAAATTCCATTGGCCATCTGATCTAACTTCTGGAGGCAGTCAAAATGATCCTTAGAATTCTTCCCTACCTTATTCCTGTGCTGAGATACAGGCTGCTCCAACCTGCTGTAAAATGCTTGATTTCGAGAGTGAGCGAAACTAATGAAAACATTGTTGGGGTAAAACCTAAAGGGAAAGACCTAGCACCAAATTGCATTGGCCATCTGATCTAACTTCTGGAGGCAGTCAAAATGAGTATTTGAATTCTTCCCTACCTTATTCCTGTGCTGAGATACAGGCTGCTCCAACCTGCTGTAAAATGCTTGATTTCGAGAGTGAGCGAAACTAATGAAAACATTGTTGGGGTAAAACCTAAAGGGAAAGACCTAGCACCAAATACAATTTGCCATCTGATCTAACTTCTGGAGGCAATCAAAATGAGTATTTGAATTCTTCCCTACCTTATTCCTGTGCTGAGATACAGGCTGCTCCAACCTGCTGTAAAATGCTTGATTTCGAGAGTGAGCGAAACTAATGAAAACATTGTTGGGGTAAAACCTAAAGGGAAAGACCTAGCACCAAATTGCATCGGCCATCTGATCTAACTTCTGGAGGCAGTCAAAATGATCCTTAGAATTCTTCCCTACCTTATTCCTGTGCTGAGATACAGGCTGCTCCAACCTGCTGTAAAATGCTTGATTTCGAGAGTGAGCGAAACTAATGAAAACATTGTTGGGGTAAAACCTAAAGGGAAAGACCTAGCACCAAATACAATTTGCCATCTGATCTAACTTCTGGAGGCAGTCAAAATGATCCTTAGAATTCTTCCCTACCTTATTCCTGTGCTGAGATACAGGCTGCTCCAACCTGCTGTAAAATGCTTGATTTCGAGAGTGAGCGAAACTAATGAAAACATTGTTGGGGTAAAACCTAAAGGGAAAGACCTAGCACCAAATACAATTTGCCATCTGATCTAACTTCTGGAGGCAGTCAAAATGATCCTTAGAATTCTTCCCTACCTTATTCCTGTGCTGAGATAAAGGCTGCTCCAACCTGCTGTAAAATGCTTGATTTCGAGAGTGAGCGAAACTAATGAAAACATTGTTGGGGTAAAACCTAAAGGGAAAGACCTAGCACCAAATACAATTTGCCATCCGATCTAACTTCTGGAGGCAGTCAAAATGAGTATTTGAATTCTTCCCTACCTTATTCCTGTGCTGAGATACAGGCTGCTCCAACCTGCTGTAAAATGCTTGATTTCAAGAGTGAGCGAAACTAATGAAAACATTGTTGGGGTAAAACCTAAAGGGAAAGGCCTAGCACCAAATACAATTTGCCATCTGATCTAACTTCTGGAGGCAGTCAAAATGATCCTTAGAATTCTTCCCTACCTTATTCCTGTGCTGAGATACAGGCTGCTCCAACCTGCTGTAAAATGCTTGATTTCGAGAGTGAGCGAAACTAATGAAAACATTGTTGGGGTAAAACCTAAAGGGAAAGACCTAGCACCAAATTCCATTGGCCATCTGATCTAACTTCTGGAGGCAGTCAAAATGATCCTTAGAATTCTTCCCTACCTTATTCCTGTGCTGAGATACAGGCTGCTCCAACCTGCTGTAAAATGCTTGATTTCGAGAGTGAGCGAAACTAATGAAAACATTGTTGGGGTAAAACCTAAAGGGAAAGACCTAGCACCAAATTGCATTGGCCATCTGATCTAACTTCTGGAGGCAGTCAAAATGAGTATTTGAATTCTTCCCTACCTTATTCCTGTGCTGAGATACAGGCTGCTCCAACCTGCTGTAAAATGCTTGATTTCGAGAGTGAGCGAAACTAATGAAAACATTGTTGGGGTAAAACCTAAAGGGAAAGACCTAGCACCAAATACAATTTGCCATCTGATCTAACTTCTGGAGGCAATCAAAATGAGTATTTGAATTCTTCCCTACCTTATTCCTGTGCTGAGATACAGGCTGCTCCAACCTGCTGTAAAATGCTTGATTTCGAGAGTGAGCGAAACTAATGAAAACATTGTTGGGGTAAAACCTAAAGGGAAAGACCTAGCACCAAATACAATTTGCCATCTGATCTAACTTCTGGAGGCAGTCAAAATGATCCTTAGAATTCTTCCCTACCTTATTCCTGTGCTGAGATACAGGCTGCTCCAACCTGCTGTAAAATGCTTGATTTCGAGAGTGAGCGAAACTAATGAAAACATTGTTGGGGTAAAACCTAAAGGGAAAGACCTAGCACCAAATACAATTTGCCATCTGATCTAACTTCTGGAGGCAGTCAAAATGATCCTTAGAATTCTTCCCTACCTTATTCCTGTGCTGAGATAAAGGCTGCTCCAACCTGCTGTAAAATGCTTGATTTCGAGAGTGAGCGAAACTAATGAAAACATTGTTGGGGTAAAACCTAAAGGGAAAGACCTAGCACCAAATACAATTTGCCATCCGATCTAACTTCTGGAGGCAGTCAAAATGAGTATTTGAATTCTTCCCTACCTTATTCCTGTGCTGAGATACAGGCTGCTCCAACCTGCTGTAAAATGCTTGATTTCGAGAGTGAGCGAAACTAATGAAAACATTGTTGGGGTAAAACCTAAAGGGAAAGACCTAGCACCAAATACAATTTGCCATCTGATCTAACTTCTGGAGGCAGTCAAAATGATCCTTAGAATTCTTCCCTACTTTATTCCTGTGCTGAGATACAGGCTGCTCCAACCTGCTGTAAAATGCTTGATTTCGAGAGTGAGCGAAACTAATGAAAACATTGTTGGGGTAAAACCTAAAGGGAAAGACCTAGCACCAAATACAATTTGCCATCTGATCTAACTTCTGGAGGCAGTCAAAATGATCCTTAGAATTCTTCCCTACTTTATTCCTGTGCTGAGATACAGGCTGCTCCAACCTGCTGTAAAATGCTTGATTTCGAGAGTGAGCGAAACTAATGAAAACATTGTTGGGGTAAAACCTAAAGGGAAAGACCTAGCACCAAATACAATTTGCCATCTGATCTAACTTCTGGAGGCAGTCAAAATGATCCTTAGAATTCTTCCCTACCTTATTCCTGTGCTGAGATACAGGCTGCTCCAACCTGCTGTAAAATGCTTGATTTCGAGAGTGAGCGAAACTAATGAAAACATTGTTGGGGTAAAACCTAAAGGGAAAGACCTAGCACCAAATACAATTTGCCATCTGATCTAACTTCTGGAGGCAGTCAAAATGATCCTTAGAATTCTTCCCTACCTTATTCCTGTGCTGAGATACAGGCTGCTCCAACCTGCTGTAAAATGCTTGATTTCGAGAGTGAGCGAAACTAATGAAAACATTGTTGGGGTAAAATCTAAAGGGAAAGACCTAGCACGAAATTGCATTTGCCATCTGATCTAACTTCTGGAGGCAGTCAAAATGATCCTTAGAATTCTTCCCTACCTTATTCCTGTGCTGAGATACAGGCTGCTCCAACCTGCTGTAAAATGCTTGATTTCGAGAGTGAGCGAAACTAATGAAAACATTGTTGGGGTAAAACCTAAAGGGAAAGGCCTAGCACCAAATTGCATTGGCCATCTGATCTAACTTCTGGAGGCAGTCAAAATGAGTATTTGAATTCTTCCCTACCTTATTCCTGTGCTGAGATACAGGCTGCTCCAACCTGCTGTAAAATGCTTGATTTCGAGAGTGAGCGAAACTAATGAAAACATTGTTGGGGTAAAACCTAAAGGGAAAGGCCTAGCACCAAATTGCATTGGCCATCTGATCTAACTTCTGGAGGCAGTCAAAATGATCCTTAGAATTCTTCCCTACCTTATTCCTGTGCTGAGATACAGGCTGCTCCAACCTGCTGTAAAATGCTTGATTTCAAGAGTGAGCGAAACTAATGAAAACATTGTTGGGGTAAAACCTAAAGGGAAAGGCCTAGCACCAAATACAATTTGCCATCTGATCTAACTTCTGGAGGCAGTCAAAATGATCCTTAGAATTCTTCCCTACCTTATTCCTGTGCTGAGATACAGGCTGCTCCAACCTGCTGTAAAATGCTTGATTTCGAGAGTGAGCGAAACTAATGAAAACATTGTTGGGGTAAAACCTAAAGGGAAAGACCTAGCACCAAATTCCATTGGCCATCTGATCTAACTTCTGGAGGCAGTCAAAATGATCCTTAGAATTCTTCCCTACCTTATTCCTGTGCTGAGATACAGGCTGCTCCAACCTGCTGTAAAATGCTTGATTTCGAGAGTGAGCGAAACTAATGAAAACATTGTTGGGGTAAAACCTAAAGGGAAAGACCTAGCACCAAATTGCATTGGCCATCTGATCTAACTTCTGGAGGCAGTCAAAATGAGTATTTGAATTCTTCCCTACCTTATTCCTGTGCTGAGATACAGGCTGCTCCAACCTGCTGTAAAATGCTTGATTTCGAGAGTGAGCGAAACTAATGAAAACATTGTTGGGGTAAAACCTAAAGGGAAAGACCTAGCACCAAATACAATTTGCCATCTGATCTAACTTCTGGAGGCAATCAAAATGAGTATTTGAATTCTTCCCTACCTTATTCCTGTGCTGAGATACAGGCTGCTCCAACCTGCTGTAAAATGCTTGATTTCGAGAGTGAGCGAAACTAATGAAAACATTGTTGGGGTAAAACCTAAAGGGAAAGACCTAGCACCAAATTGCATCGGCCATCTGATCTAACTTCTGGAGGCAGTCAAAATGATCCTTAGAATTCTTCCCTACCTTATTCCTGTGCTGAGATACAGGCTGCTGCAACCTGCTGTAAAATGCTTGATTTCGAGAGTGAGCAAAACTAATGAAAACATTGTTGGGGTAAAACCTAAAGGGAAAGACCTAGCACCAAATACAATTTGCCATCTGATCTAACTTCTGGAGGCAGTCAAAATGATCCTTAGAATTCTTCCCTACCTTATTCCTGTGCTGAGATACAGGCTGCTCCAACCTGCTGTAAAATGCTTGATTTTGAGAGTGAGCGAAACTAATGAAAACATTGTTGGGGTAAAACCTAAAGGGAAAGACCTAGCACCAAATACAATTTGCCATCTGATCTAACTTCTGGAGGCAGTCAAAATGAGTATTTGAATTCTTCCCTACCTTATTCCTGTGCTGAGATACAGGCTGCTCCAACCTGCTGTAAAATGCTTGATTTCGAGAGTGAGCGAAACTAATGAAAACATTGTTGGGGTAAAACCTAAAGGGAAAGACCTAGCACCAAATACAATTTGCCATCTGATCTAACTTCTGGAGGCAGTCAAAATGATCCTTAGAATTCTTCCCTACCTTATTCCTGTGCTGAGATACAGGCTGCTCCAACCTGCTGTAAAATGCTTGATTTCGAGAGTGAGCGAAACTAATGAAAACATTGTTGGGGTAAAACCTAAAGGGAAAGACCTAGCACCAAATACAATTTGCCATCCGATCTAACTTCTGGAGGCAGTCAAAATGAGTATTTGAATTCTTCCCTACCTTATTCCTGTGCTGAGATACAGGCTGCTCCAACCTGCTGTAAAATGCTTGATTTCGAGAGTGAGCGAAACTAATGAAAACATTGTTGGGGTAAAACCTAAAGGGAAAGGCCTAGCACCAAATACAATTTGCCATCTGATCTAACTTCTGGAGGCAGTCAAAATGAGTATTTGAATTCTTCCCTACCTTATTCCTGTGCTGAGATACAGGCTGCTCCAACCTGCTGTAAAATGCTTGATTTCAAGAGTGAGCGAAACTAATGAAAACATTGTTGGGGTAAAACCTAAAGGGAAAGGCCTAGCACCAAATACAATTTGCCATCTGATCTAACTTCTGGAGGCAGTCAAAATGATCCTTAGAATTCTTCCCTACCTTATTCCTGTGCTGAGATACAGGCTGCTCCAACCTGCTGTAAAATGCTTGATTTCGAGAGTGAGCGAAACTAATGAAAACATTGTTGGGGTAAAACCTAAAGGGAAAGACCTAGCACCAAATTCCATTGGCCATCTGATCTAACTTCTGGAGGCAGTCAAAATGATCCTTAGAATTCTTCCCTACCTTATTCCTGTGCTGAGATACAGGCTGCTCCAACCTGCTGTAAAATGCTTGATTTCGAGAGTGAGCGAAACTAATGAAAACATTGTTGGGGTAAAACCTAAAGGGAAAGACCTAGCACCAAATTGCATTGGCCATCTGATCTAACTTCTGGAGGCAGTCAAAATGAGTATTTGAATTCTTCCCTACCTTATTCCTGTGCTGAGATACAGGCTGCTCCAACCTGCTGTAAAATGCTTGATTTCGAGAGTGAGCGAAACTAATGAAAACATTGTTGGGGTAAAACCTAAAGGGAAAGACCTAGCACCAAATACAATTTGCCATCTGATCTAACTTCTGGAGGCAATCAAAATGAGTATTTGAATTCTTCCCTACCTTATTCCTGTGCTGAGATACAGGCTGCTCCAACCTGCTGTAAAATGCTTGATTTCGAGAGTGAGCGAAACTAATGAAAACATTGTTGGGGTAAAACCTAAAGGGAAAGACCTAGCACCAAATTGCATCGGCCATCTGATCTAACTTCTGGAGGCAGTCAAAATGATCCTTAGAATTCTTCCCTACCTTATTCCTGTGCTGAGATACAGGCTGCTCCAACCTGCTGTAAAATGCTTGATTTCGAGAGTGAGCGAAACTAATGAAAACATTGTTGGGGTAAAACCTAAAGGGAAAGACCTAGCACCAAATACAATTTGCCATCTGATCTAACTTCTGGAGGCAGTCAAAATGATCCTTAGAATTCTTCCCTACCTTATTCCTGTGCTGAGATACAGGCTGCTCCAACCTGCTGTAAAATGCTTGATTTCGAGAGTGAGCGAAACTAATGAAAACATTGTTGGGGTAAAACCTAAAGGGAAAGACCTAGCACCAAATACAATTTGCCATCTGATCTAACTTCTGGAGGCAGTCAAAATGATCCTTAGAATTCTTCCCTACCTTATTCCTGTGCTGAGATAAAGGCTGCTCCAACCTGCTGTAAAATGCTTGATTTCGAGAGTGAGCGAAACTAATGAAAACATTGTTGGGGTAAAACCTAAAGGGAAAGACCTAGCACCAAATACAATTTGCCATCCGATCTAACTTCTGGAGGCAGTCAAAATGAGTATTTGAATTCTTCCCTACCTTATTCCTGTGCTGAGATACAGGCTGCTCCAACCTGCTGTAAAATGCTTGATTTCAAGAGTGAGCGAAACTAATGAAAACATTGTTGGGGTAAAACCTAAAGGGAAAGGCCTAGCACCAAATACAATTTGCCATCTGATCTAACTTCTGGAGGCAGTCAAAATGATCCTTAGAATTCTTCCCTACCTTATTCCTGTGCTGAGATACAGGCTGCTCCAACCTGCTGTAAAATGCTTGATTTCGAGAGTGAGCGAAACTAATGAAAACATTGTTGGGGTAAAACCTAAAGGGAAAGACCTAGCACCAAATTCCATTGGCCATCTGATCTAACTTCTGGAGGCAGTCAAAATGATCCTTAGAATTCTTCCCTACCTTATTCCTGTGCTGAGATACAGGCTGCTCCAACCTGCTGTAAAATGCTTGATTTCGAGAGTGAGCGAAACTAATGAAAACATTGTTGGGGTAAAACCTAAAGGGAAAGACCTAGCACCAAATTGCATTGGCCATCTGATCTAACTTCTGGAGGCAGTCAAAATGAGTATTTGAATTCTTCCCTACCTTATTCCTGTGCTGAGATACAGGCTGCTCCAACCTGCTGTAAAATGCTTGATTTCGAGAGTGAGCGAAACTAATGAAAACATTGTTGGGGTAAAACCTAAAGGGAAAGACCTAGCACCAAATACAATTTGCCATCTGATCTAACTTCTGGAGGCAATCAAAATGAGTATTTGAATTCTTCCCTACCTTATTCCTGTGCTGAGATACAGGCTGCTCCAACCTGCTGTAAAATGCTTGATTTCGAGAGTGAGCGAAACTAATGAAAACATTGTTGGGGTAAAACCTAAAGGGAAAGACCTAGCACCAAATTGCATCGGCCATCTGATCTAACTTCTGGAGGCAGTCAAAATGATCCTTAGAATTCTTCCCTACCTTATTCCTGTGCTGAGATACAGGCTGCTCCAACCTGCTGTAAAATGCTTGATTTCGAGAGTGAGCGAAACTAATGAAAACATTGTTGGGGTAAAACCTAAAGGGAAAGACCTAGCACCAAATACAATTTGCCATCTGATCTAACTTCTGGAGGCAGTCAAAATGATCCTTAGAATTCTTCCCTACCTTATTCCTGTGCTGAGATACAGGCTGCTCCAACCTGCTGTAAAATGCTTGATTTCGAGAGTGAGCGAAACTAATGAAAACATTGTTGGGGTAAAACCTAAAGGGAAAGACCTAGCACCAAATACAATTTGCCATCTGATCTAACTTCTGGAGGCAGTCAAAATGATCCTTAGAATTCTTCCCTACCTTATTCCTGTGCTGAGATAAAGGCTGCTCCAACCTGCTGTAAAATGCTTGATTTCGAGAGTGAGCGAAACTAATGAAAACATTGTTGGGGTAAAACCTAAAGGGAAAGACCTAGCACCAAATACAATTTGCCATCCGATCTAACTTCTGGAGGCAGTCAAAATGAGTATTTGAATTCTTCCCTACCTTATTCCTGTGCTGAGATACAGGCTGCTCCAACCTGCTGTAAAATGCTTGATTTCGAGAGTGAGCGAAACTAATGAAAACATTGTTGGGGTAAAACCTAAAGGGAAAGACCTAGCACCAAATACAATTTGCCATCTGATCTAACTTCTGGAGGCAGTCAAAATGATCCTTAGAATTCTTCCCTACTTTATTCCTGTGCTGAGATACAGGCTGCTCCAACCTGCTGTAAAATGCTTGATTTCGAGAGTGAGCGAAACTAATGAAAACATTGTTGGGGTAAAACCTAAAGGGAAAGACCTAGCACCAAATACAATTTGCCATCTGATCTAACTTCTGGAGGCAGTCAAAATGATCCTTAGAATTCTTCCCTACTTTATTCCTGTGCTGAGATACAGGCTGCTCCAACCTGCTGTAAAATGCTTGATTTCGAGAGTGAGCGAAACTAATGAAAACATTGTTGGGGTAAAACCTAAAGGGAAAGACCTAGCACCAAATACAATTTGCCATCTGATCTAACTTCTGGAGGCAGTCAAAATGATCCTTAGAATTCTTCCCTACCTTATTCCTGTGCTGAGATACAGGCTGCTCCAACCTGCTGTAAAATGCTTGATTTCGAGAGTGAGCGAAACTAATGAAAACATTGTTGGGGTAAAACCTAAAGGGAAAGACCTAGCACCAAATACAATTTGCCATCTGATCTAACTTCTGGAGGCAGTCAAAATGATCCTTAGAATTCTTCCCTACCTTATTCCTGTGCTGAGATACAGGCTGCTCCAACCTGCTGTAAAATGCTTGATTTCGAGAGTGAGCGAAACTAATGAAAACATTGTTGGGGTAAAATCTAAAGGGAAAGACCTAGCACGAAATTGCATTTGCCATCTGATCTAACTTCTGGAGGCAGTCAAAATGATCCTTAGAATTCTTCCCTACCTTATTCCTGTGCTGAGATACAGGCTGCTCCAACCTGCTGTAAAATGCTTGATTTCGAGAGTGAGCGAAACTAATGAAAACATTGTTGGGGTAAAACCTAAAGGGAAAGGCCTAGCACCAAATTGCATTGGCCATCTGATCTAACTTCTGGAGGCAGTCAAAATGAGTATTTGAATTCTTCCCTACCTTATTCCTGTGCTGAGATACAGGCTGCTCCAACCTGCTGTAAAATGCTTGATTTCGAGAGTGAGCGAAACTAATGAAAACATTGTTGGGGTAAAACCTAAAGGGAAAGGCCTAGCACCAAATTGCATTGGCCATCTGATCTAACTTCTGGAGGCAGTCAAAATGATCCTTAGAATTCTTCCCTACCTTATTCCTGTGCTGAGATACAGGCTGCTCCAACCTGCTGTAAAATGCTTGATTTTGAGAGTGAGCGAAACTAATGAAAACATTGTTGGGGTAAAACCTAAAGGGAAAGGCCTAGCACCAAATACAATTTGCCATCTGATCTAACTTCTGGAGGCAGTCAAAATGATCCTTAGAATTCTTCCCTACCTTATTCCTGTGCTGAGATACAGGCTGCTCCAACCTGCTGTAAAATGCTTGATTTCGAGAGTGAGCGAAACTAATGAAAACATTGTTGGGGTAAAACCTAAAGGGAAAGACCTAGCACCAAATTCCATTGGCCATCTGATCTAACTTCTGGAGGCAGTCAAAATGATCCTTAGAATTCTTCCCTACCTTATTCCTGTGCTGAGATACAGGCTGCTCCAACCTGCTGTAAAATGCTTGATTTCGAGAGTGAGCGAAACTAATGAAAACATTGTTGGGGTAAAACCTAAAGGGAAAGACCTAGCACCAAATTGCATTGGCCATCTGATCTAACTTCTGGAGGCAGTCAAAATGAGTATTTGAATTCTTCCCTACCTTATTCCTGTGCTGAGATACAGGCTGCTCCAACCTGCTGTAAAATGCTTGATTTCGAGAGTGAGCGAAACTAATGAAAACATTGTTGGGGTAAAACCTAAAGGGAAAGACCTAGCACCAAATACAATTTGCCATCTGATCTAACTTCTGGAGGCAATCAAAATGAGTATTTGAATTCTTCCCTACCTTATTCCTGTGCTGAGATACAGGCTGCTCCAACCTGCTGTAAAATGCTTGATTTCGAGAGTGAGCGAAACTAATGAAAACATTGTTGGGGTAAAACCTAAAGGGAAAGACCTAGCACCAAATTGCATCGGCCATCTGATCTAACTTCTGGAGGCAGTCAAAATGATCCTTAGAATTCTTCCCTACCTTATTCCTGTGCTGAGATACAGGCTGCTGCAACCTGCTGTAAAATGCTTGATTTCGAGAGTGAGCAAAACTAATGAAAACATTGTTGGGGTAAAACCTAAAGGGAAAGACCTAGCACCAAATACAATTTGCCATCTGATCTAACTTCTGGAGGCAGTCAAAATGATCCTTAGAATTCTTCCCTACCTTATTCCTGTGCTGAGATACAGGCTGCTCCAACCTGCTGTAAAATGCTTGATTTCGAGAGTGAGCGAAACTAATGAAAACATTGTTGGGGTAAAACCTAAAGGGAAAGACCTAGCACCAAATTGCATTGGCCATCTGATCTAACTTCTGGAGGCAGTCAAAATGAGTATTTGAATTCTTCCCTACCTTATTCCTGTGCTGAGATACAGGCTGCTCCAACCTGCTGTAAAATGCTTGATTTCGAGAGTGAGCGAAACTAATGAAAACATTGTTGGGGTAAAACCTAAAGGGAAAGACCTAGCACCAAATACAATTTGCCATCTGATCTAACTTCTGGAGGCAGTCAAAATGATCCTTAGAATTCTTCCCTACCTTATTCCTGTGCTGAGATACAGGCTGCTCCAACCTGCTGTAAAATGCTTGATTTCGAGAGTGAGCGAAACTAATGAAAACATTGTTGGGGTAAAACCTAAAGGGAAAGACCTAGCACCAAATACAATTTGCCATCCGATCTAACTTCTGGAGGCAGTCAAAATGAGTATTTGAATTCTTCCCTACCTTATTCCTGTGCTGAGATACAGGCTGCTCCAACCTGCTGTAAAATGCTTGATTTCGAGAGTGAGCGAAACTAATGAAAACATTGTTGGGGTAAAACCTAAAGGGAAAGACCTAGCACCAAATACAATTTGCCATCTGATCTAACTTCTGGAGGCAGTCAAAATGATCCTTAGAATTCTTCCCTACCTTATTCCTGTGCTGAGATACAGGCTGCTCCAACCTGCTGTAAAATGCTTGATTTCAAGAGTGAGCGAAACTAATGAAAACATTGTTGGGGTAAAACCTAAAGGGAAAGGCCTAGCACCAAATACAATTTGCCATCTGATCTAACTTCTGGAGGCAGTCAAAATGATCCTTAGAATTCTTCCCTACCTTATTCCTGTGCTGAGATACAGGCTGCTCCAACCTGCTGTAAAATGCTTGATTTCGAGAGTGAGCGAAACTAATGAAAACATTGTTGGGGTAAAACCTAAAGGGAAAGACCTAGCACCAAATTGCATCGGCCATCTGATCTAACTTCTGGAGGCAGTCAAAATGATCCTTAGAATTCTTCCCTACCTTATTCCTGTGCTGAGATACAGGCTGCTCCAACCTGCTGTAAAATGCTTGATTTCGAGAGTGAGCGAAACTAATGAAAACATTGTTGGGGTAAAACCTAAAGGGAAAGACCTAGCACCAAATTGCATTGGCCATCTGATCTAACTTCTGGAGGCAGTCAAAATGAGTATTTGAATTCTTCCCTACCTTATTCCTGTGCTGAGATACAGGCTGCTCCAACCTGCTGTAAAATGCTTGATTTCGAGAGTGAGCGAAACTAATGAAAACATTGTTGGGGTAAAACCTAAAGGGAAAGACCTAGCACCAAATACAATTTGCCATCTGATCTAACTTCTGGAGGCAATCAAAATGAGTATTTGAATTCTTCCCTACCTTATTCCTGTGCTGAGATACAGGCTGCTCCAACCTGCTGTAAAATGCTTGATTTCGAGAGTGAGCGAAACTAATGAAAACATTGTTGGGGTAAAACCTAAAGGGAAAGACCTAGCACCAAATACAATTTGCCATCTGATCTAACTTCTGGAGGCAGTCAAAATGATCCTTAGAATTCTTCCCTACCTTATTCCTGTGCTGAGATACAGGCTGCTCCAACCTGCTGTAAAATGCTTGATTTTGAGAGTGAGCGAAACTAATGAAAACATTGTTGGGGTAAAACCTAAAGGGAAAGACCTAGCACCAAATACAATTTGCCATCTGATCTAACTTCTGGAGGCAGTCAAAATGAGTATTTGAATTCTTCCCTACCTTATTCCTGTGCTGAGATACAGGCTGCTCCAACCTGCTGTAAAATGCTTGATTTTGAGAGTGAGCGAAACTAATGAAAACATTGTTGGGGTAAAACCTAAAGGGAAAGACCTAGCACCAAATACAATTTGCCATCTGATCTAACTTCTGGAGGCAGTCAAAATGATCCTTAGAATTCTTCCCTACCTTATTCCTGTGCTGAGATACAGGCTGCTCCAACCTGCTGTAAAATGCTTGATTTCGAGAGTGAGCGAAACTAATGAAAACATTGTTGGGGTAAAACCTAAAGGGAAAGACCTAGCACCAAATTGCATCGGCCATCTGATCTAACTTCTGGAGGCAGTCAAAATGATCCTTAGAATTCTTCCCTACCTTATTCCTGTGCTGAGATACAGGCTGCTCCAACCTGCTGTAAAATGCTTGATTTCGAGAGTGAGCGAAACTAATGAAAACATTGTTGGGGTAAAACCTAAAGGGAAAGACCTAGCACCAAATTGCATTGGCCATCTGATCTAACTTCTGGAGGCAGTCAAAATGAGTATTTGAATTCTTCCCTACCTTATTCCTGTGCTGAGATACAGGCTGCTCCAACCTGCTGTAAAATGCTTGATTTCGAGAGTGAGCGAAACTAATGAAAACATTGTTGGGGTAAAACCTAAAGGGAAAGACCTAGCACCAAATACAATTTGCCATCTGATCTAACTTCTGGAGGCAATCAAAATGAGTATTTGAATTCTTCCCTACCTTATTCCTGTGCTGAGATACAGGCTGCTCCAACCTGCTGTAAAATGCTTGATTTCGAGAGTGAGCGAAACTAATGAAAACATTGTTGGGGTAAAACCTAAAGGGAAAGACCTAGCACCAAATTGCATCGGCCATCTGATCTAACTTCTGGAGGCAGTCAAAATGATCCTTAGAATTCTTCCCTACCTTATTCCTGTGCTGAGATACAGGCTGCTCCAACCTGCTGTAAAATGCTTGATTTCGAGAGTGAGCGAAACTAATGAAAACATTGTTGGGGTAAAACCTAAAGGGAAAGACCTAGCACCAAATACAATTTGCCATCTGATCTAACTTCTGGAGGCAGTCAAAATGATCCTTAGAATTCTTCCCTACCTTATTCCTGTGCTGAGATACAGGCTGCTCCAACCTGCTGTAAAATGCTTGATTTTGAGAGTGAGCGAAACTAATGAAAACATTGTTGGGGTAAAACCTAAAGGGAAAGACCTAGCACCAAATACAATTTGCCATCTGATCTAACTTCTGGAGGCAGTCAAAATGAGTATTTGAATTCTTCCCTACCTTATTCCTGTGCTGAGATACAGGCTGCTCCAACCTGCTGTAAAATGCTTGATTTTGAGAGTGAGCGAAACTAATGAAAACATTGTTGGGGTAAAACCTAAAGGGAAAGACCTAGCACCAAATACAATTTGCCATCTGATCTAACTTCTGGAGGCAGTCAAAATGATCCTTAGAATTCTTCCCTACCTTATTCCTGTGCTGAGATACAGGCTGCTCCAACCTGCTGTAAACTGCTTGATTTCGAGAGTGAGCGAAACTAATGAAAACATTGTTGGGGTAAAACCTAAAGGGAAAGACCTAGCACCAAATTGCATTGGCCATCTGATCTAACTTCTGGAGGCAGTCAAAATGATCCTTAGAATTCTTCCCTACCTTATTCCTGTGCTGAGATACGGGCTGCTCCAACCTGCTGTAAAATGCTTGATTTCGAGAGTGAGCGAAACTAATGAAAACATTGTTGGGGTAAAACCTAAAGGGAAAGACCTAGCACCAAATACAATTTGCCATCTGATCTAACTTCTGGAGGCAGTCAAAATGATCCTTAGAATTCTTCCCTACCTTATTCCTGTGCTGAGATACAGGCTGCTCCAACCTGCTGTAAAATGCTTGATTTCGAGAGTGAGCGAAACTAATGAAAACATTGTTGGGGTAAAACCTAAAGGGAAAGACCTAGCACCAAATACAATTTGCCATCCGATCTAACTTCTGGAGGCAGTCAAAATGAGTATTTGAATTCTTCCCTACCTTATTCCTGTGCTGAGATACAGGCTGCTCCAACCTGCTGTAAAATGCTTGATTTCGAGAGTGAGCGAAACTAATGAAAACATTGTTGGGGTAAAACCTAAAGGGAAAGACCTAGCACCAAATACAATTTGCCATCTGATCTAACTTCTGGAGGCAGTCAAAATGATCCTTAGAATTCTTCCCTACCTTATTCCTGTGCTGAGATACAGGCTGCTCCAACCTGCTGTAAAATGCTTGATTTTGAGAGTGAGCGAAACTAATGAAAACATTGTTGGGGTAAAACCTAAAGGGAAAGACCTAGCACCAAATACAATTTGCCATCTGATCTAACTTCTGGAGGCAGTCAAAATGAGTATTTGAATTCTTCCCTACCTTATTCCTGTGCTGAGATACAGGCTGCTCCAACCTGCTGTAAAATGCTTGATTTTGAGAGTGAGCGAAACTAATGAAAACATTGTTGGGGTAAAACCTAAAGGGAAAGACCTAGCACCAAATACAATTTGCCATCTGATCTAACTTCTGGAGGCAGTCAAAATGATCCTTAGAATTCTTCCCTACCTTATTCCTGTGCTGAGATACAGGCTGCTCCAACCTGCTGTAAAATGCTTGATTTCGAGAGTGAGCGAAACTAATGAAAACATTGTTGGGGTAAAACCTAAAGGGAAAGACCTAGCACCAAATTGCATCGGCCATCTGATCTAACTTCTGGAGGCAGTCAAAATGATCCTTAGAATTCTTCCCTACCTTATTCCTGTGCTGAGATACAGGCTGCTCCAACCTGCTGTAAAATGCTTGATTTCGAGAGTGAGCGAAACTAATGAAAACATTGTTGGGGTAAAACCTAAAGGGAAAGACCTAGCACCAAATTGCATTGGCCATCTGATCTAACTTCTGGAGGCAGTCAAAATGAGTATTTGAATTCTTCCCTACCTTATTCCTGTGCTGAGATACAGGCTGCTCCAACCTGCTGTAAAATGCTTGATTTCGAGAGTGAGCGAAACTAATGAAAACATTGTTGGGGTAAAACCTAAAGGGAAAGACCTAGCACCAAATACAATTTGCCATCTGATCTAACTTCTGGAGGCAATCAAAATGAGTATTTGAATTCTTCCCTACCTTATTCCTGTGCTGAGATACAGGCTGCTCCAACCTGCTGTAAAATGCTTGATTTTGAGAGTGAGCGAAACTAATGAAAACATTGTTGGGGTAAAACCTAAAGGGAAAGACCTAGCACCAAATTGCATCGGCCATCTGATCTAACTTCTGGAGGCAGTCAAAATGATCCTTAGAATTCTTCCCTACCTTATTCCTGTGCTGAGATACAGGCTGCTCCAACCTGCTGTAAAATGCTTGATTTCGAGAGTGAGCGAAACTAATGAAAACATTGTTGGGGTAAAACCTAAAGGGAAAGACCTAGCACCAAATACAATTTGCCATCTGATCTAACTTCTGGAGGCAGTCAAAATGATCCTTAGAATTCTTCCCTACCTTATTCCTGTGCTGAGATACAGGCTGCTCCAACCTGCTGTAAAATGCTTGATTTTGAGAGTGAGCGAAACTAATGAAAACATTGTTGGGGTAAAACCTAAAGGGAAAGACCTAGCACCAAATACAATTTGCCATCTGATCTAACTTCTGGAGGCAGTCAAAATGAGTATTTGAATTCTTCCCTACCTTATTCCTGTGCTGAGATACAGGCTGCTCCAACCTGCTGTAAAATGCTTGATTTTGAGAGTGAGCGAAACTAATGAAAACATTGTTGGGGTAAAACCTAAAGGGAAAGACCTAGCACCAAATACAATTTGCCATCTGATCTAACTTCTGGAGGCAGTCAAAATGATCCTTAGAATTCTTCCCTACCTTATTCCTGTGCTGAGATACAGGCTGCTCCAACCTGCTGTAAAATGCTTGATTTCGAGAGTGAGCGAAACTAATGAAAACATTGTTGGGGTAAAACCTAAAGGGAAAGACCTAGCACCAAATTGCATTGGCCATCTGATCTAACTTCTGGAGGCAGTCAAAATGATCCTTAGAATTCTTCCCTACCTTATTCCTGTGCTGAGATACGGGCTGCTCCAACCTGCTGTAAAATGCTTGATTTCGAGAGTGAGCGAAACTAATGAAAACATTGTTGGGGTAAAACCTAAAGGGAAAGACCTAGCACCAAATACAATTTGCCATCTGATCTAACTTCTGGAGGCAGTCAAAATGATCCTTAGAATTCTTCCCTACCTTATTCCTGTGCTGAGATACAGGCTGCTCCAACCTGCTGTAAAATGCTTGATTTCGAGAGTGAGCGAAACTAATGAAAACATTGTTGGGGTAAAACCTAAAGGGAAAGACCTAGCACCAAATACAATTTGCCATCCGATCTAACTTCTGGAGGCAGTCAAAATGAGTATTTGAATTCTTCCCTACCTTATTCCTGTGCTGAGATACAGGCTGCTCCAACCTGCTGTAAAATGCTTGATTTCGAGAGTGAGCGAAACTAATGAAAACATTGTTGGGGTAAAACCTAAAGGGAAAGACCTAGCACCAAATACAATTTGCCATCTGATCTAACTTCTGGAGGCAGTCAAAATGATCCTTAGAATTCTTCCCTACTTTATTCCTGTGCTGAGATACAGGCTGCTCCAACCTGCTGTAAAATGCTTGATTTCGAGAGTGAGCAAAACTAATGAAAACATTGTTGGGGTAAAACCTAAAGGGAAAGACCTAGCACCAAATACAATTTGCCATCTGATCTAACTTCTGGAGGCAGTCAAAATGATCCTTAGAATTCTTCCCTACTTTATTCCTGTGCTGAGATACAGGCTGCTCCAACCTGCTGTAAAATGCTTGATTTCGAGAGTGAGCGAAACTAATGAAAATATTGTTGGGGTAAAACCTAAAGGGAAAGACCTAGCACCAAATACAATTTGCCATCTGATCTAACTTCTGGAGGCAGTCAAAATGATCCTTAGAATTCTTCCCTACCTTATTCCTGTGCTGAGATACAGGCTGCTCCAACCTGCTGTAAAATGCTTGATTTCGAGAGTGAGCGAAACTAATGAAAACATTGTTGAGGTAAAACCTAAAGGGAAAGACCTAGCACCAAATACAATTTGCCATCTGATCTAACTTCTGGAGGCAGTCAAAATGATCCTTAGAATTCTTCCCTACCTTATTCCTGTGCTGAGATACAGGCTGCTCCAACCTGCTGTAAAATGCTTGATTTCGAGAGTGAGCGAAACTAATGAAAACATTGTTGGGGTAAAACCTAAAGGGAAAGGTCTAGCACCAAATACAATTTGCCATCTGATCTAACTTCTGGAGGCAGTCAAAATGAGTATTTGAATTCTTCCCTACCTTATTCCTGTGCTGAGATACAGGCTGCTCCAACCTGCTGTAAAATGCTTGATTTCGAGAGTGAGCGAAACTAATGAAAACATTGTTGGGGTAAAACCTAAAGGGAAAGACCTAGCACCAAATACAATTTGCCATCTGATCTAACTTCTGGAGGCAGTCAAAATGAGTATTTGAATTCTTCCCTACCTTATTCCTGTGCTGAGATACAGGCTGCTCCAACCTGCTGTAAAATGCTTGATTTCGAGAGTGAGCGAAACTAATGAAAACATTGTTGGGGTAAAACCTAAAGGGAAAGACCTAGCACCAAATTGCATTGGCCATCTGATCTAACTTCTGGAGGCAGTCAAAATGATCCTTAGAATTCTTCCCTACCTTATTCCTGTGCTGAGATACGGGCTGCTCCAACCTGCTGTAAAATGCTTGATTTCGAGAGTGAGCAAAACTAATGAAAACATTGTTGGGGTAAAACCTAAAGGGAAAGACCTAGCACCAAATACAATTTGCCATCTGATCTAACTTCTGGAGGCAGTCAAAATGAGTATTTGAATTCTTCCCTACCTTATTCCTGTGCTGAGATACAGGCTGCTCCAACCTGCTGTAAAATGCTTGATTTCGAGAGTGAGCGAAACTAATGAAAACATTGTTGGGGTAAAACCTAAAGGGAAAGACCTAGCACCAAATACAATTTGCCATCTGATCTAACTTCTGGAGGCAGTCAAAATGATCCTTAGAATTCTTCCCTACCTTATTCCTGTGCTGAGATACAGGCTGCTCCAACCTGCTGTAAAATGCTTGATTTCGAGAGTGAGCGAAACTAATGAAAACATTGTTGGGGAAAAACCTAAAGGGAAAGACCGAGCACCAAATACAATTTGCCATCTGATCTAACTTCTGGAGGCAGTCAAAATGATCCTTAGAATTCTTCCCTACCTTATTCCTGTGCTGAGATACAGGCTGCTCCAACCTGCTGTAAAATGCTTGATTTCGAGAGTGAGCGAAACTAATGAAAACATTGTTGGGGTAAAACCTAAAGGGAAAGACCTAGCACCAAATACAATTTGCCATCCGATCTACCTTCTGGAGGCAGTCAAAATGAGCATTTGAATTCTTCCCTACCTTATTCCTGTGCTGAGATACAGGCTGCTCCAACCTGCTGTAAAATGCTTGATTTCGAGAGTGAGCGAAACTAATGAAAACATTGTTGGGGTAAAACCTAAAGGGAAAGACCTAGCACCAAATTGCATTGGCCATCTGATCTAACTTCTGGAGGCAGTCAAAATGAGTATGTGAATTCTTCCCTACCTTATTCCTGTGCTGAGATACAGGCTGCTCCAACCTGCTGTAAAATGCTTGATTTCGAGAGTGAGCGAAACTAATGAAAACATTGTTGGGGTAAAACCTAAAGGGAAAGACCTAGCACCAAATACAATTTGCCATCTGATCTAACTTCTGGAGGCAGTCAAAATGATCCTTAGAATTCTTCCCTACTTTATTCCTGTGCTGAGATACAGGCTGCTCCAACCTGCTGTAAAATGCTTGATTTCGAGAGTGAGCGAAACTAATGAAAACATTGTTGGGGTAAAACCTAAAGGGAAAGACCTAGCACCAAATTGCATTGGCCATCTGATCTAACTTCTGGAGGCAGTCAAAATGATCCTTAGAATTCTTCCCTACCTTATTCCTGTGCTGAGATACGGGCTGCTCCAACCTGCTGTAAAATGCTTGATTTCGAGAGTGAGCAAAACTAATGAAAACATTGTTGGGGTAAAACCTAAAGGGAAAGACCTAGCACCAAATACAATTTGCCATCTGATCTAACTTCTGGAGGCAGTCAAAATGAGTATTTGAATTCTTCCCTACCTTATTCCTGTGCTGAGATACAGGCTGCTCCAACCTGCTGTAAAATGCTTGATTTCGAGAGTGAGCGAAACTAATGAAAACATTGTTGGGGTAAAACCTAAAGGGAAAGACCTAGCACCAAATACAATTTGCCATCTGATCTAACTTCTGGAGGCAGTCAAAATGATCCTTAGAATTCTTCCCTACCTTATTCCTGTGCTGAGATACAGGCTGCTCCAACCTGCTGTAAAATGCTTGATTTCGAGAGTGAGCGAAACTAATGAAAACATTGTTGGGGAAAAACCTAAAGGGAAAGACCGAGCACCAAATACAATTTGCCATCTGATCTAACTTCTGGAGGCAGTCAAAATGATCCTTAGAATTCTTCCCTACCTTATTCCTGTGCTGAGATACAGGCTGCTCCAACCTGCTGTAAAATGCTTGATTTCGAGAGTGAGCGAAACTAATGAAAACATTGTTGGGGTAAAACCTAAAGGGAAAGACCTAGCACCAAATACAATTTGCCATCCGATCTAACTTCTGGAGGCAGTCAAAATGAGTATTTGAATTCTTCCCTACCTTATTCCTGTGCTGAGATACAGGCTGCTCCAACCTGCTGTAAAATGCTTGATTTCGAGAGTGAGCGAAACTAATGAAAACATTGTTGGGGTAAAACCTAAAGGGAAAGACCTAGGACCAAATTCCATTGGCCATCTGATCTAACTTCTGGAGGCAGTCAAAATGATCCTTAGAATTCTTCCCTACCTTATTCCTGTGCTGAGATACAGGCTGCTCCAACCTGCTGTAAAATGCTTGATTTCGAGAGTGAGCGAAACTAATGAAAACATTGTTGGGGTAAAACCTAAAGGGAAAGACCTAGCACCAAATACAATTTGCCATCTGATCTAACTTCTGGAGGCAGTCAAAATGATCCTTAGAATTCTTCCCTACCTTATTCCTGTGCTGAGATACAGGCTGCTCCAACCTGCTGTAAAATGCTTGATTTCGAGAGTGAGCGAAACTAATGAAAACATTGTTGGGGTAAAACCTAAATGGAAAGACCTAGCACAAAATTCCATTGGCCATTTGATCTAACTTCTGGAGGCAGTCAAAATGAGTATTTGAATTCTTCCCTACCTTATTCCTGTGCTGAGATACAGGCTGCTCCAACCTGCTGTAAAATGCTTGATTTCGAGAGTGAGCGAAACTAATGAAAACATTGTTGGGGTAAAACCTAAAGGGAAAGACCTAGCACCAAATACAATTTGCCATCTGATCTAACTTCTGGAGGCAGTCAAAATGAGTATGTGAATTCTTCCCTACCTTATTCCTGTGCTGAGATACAGGCTGCTCCAACCTGCTGTAAAATGCTTGATTTCGAGAGTGAGCGAAACTAATGAAAACATTGTTGGGGTAAAACCTAAAGGGAAAGACCTAGCACCAAATACAATTTGCCATCTGATCTAACTTCTGGAGGCAGTCAAAATGAGTATTTGAATTCTTCCCTACCTTATTCCTGTGCTGAGATACAGGCTGCTCCAACCTGCTGTAAAATGCTTGATTTCGAGAGTGAGCGAAACTAATGAAAACATTGTTGGGGCAAAACCTAAAGGGAAAGACCTAGCACCAAATACAATTTGCCATCTGATCTAACTTCTGGAGGCAGTCAAAATGATCCTTAGAATTCTTCCCTACCTTATTCCTGTGCTGAGATACAGGCTGCTCCAACCTGCTGTAAAATGCTTGATTTCGAGAGTGAGCGAAACTAATGAAAACATTGTTGGGGTAAAACCTAAAGGGAAAGACCTAGCACCAAATTGCATTGGCCATCTGATCTAACTTCTGGAGGCAGTCAAAATGAGTATGTGAATTCTTCCCTACCTTATTCCTGTGCTGAGATACAGGCTGCTCCAACCTGCTGTAAAATGCTTGATTTCGAGAGTGAGCGAAACTAATGAAAACATTGTTGGGGTAAAACCTAAAGGGAAAGACCTAGCACCAAATACAATTTGCCATCTGATCTAACTTCTGGAGGCAGTCAAAATGATCCTTAGAATTCTTCCCTACCTTATTCCTGTGCTGAGATACAGGCTGCTCCAACCTGCTGTAAAATGCTTGATTTCGAGAGTGAGCGAAACTAATGAAAACATTGTTGGGGTAAAACCTAAAGGGAAAGACCTAGCACCAAATACAATTTGCCATCTGATCTAACTTCTGGAGGCAGTCAAAATGATCCTTAGAATTCTTCCCTACCTTATTCCTGTGCTGAGATACAGGCTGCTCCAACCTGCTGTAAAATGCTTGATTACGAGAGTGAGCGAAACTAATGAAAACATTGTTGGGGTAAAACCTAAAGGGAAAGACCTAGCACCAAATACAATTTGCCATCCGATCTAACTTCTGGAGGCAGTCAAAATGAGTATTTGAATTCTTCCCTACCTTATTCCTGTGCTGAGATACAGGCTGCTCCAACCTGCTGTAAAATGCTTGATTTCGAGAGTGAGCGAAACTAATGAAAACATTGTTGGGGTAAAACCTAAAGGGAAAGACCTAGCACCAAATACAATTTGCCATCTGATCTAACTTCTGGAGGCAGTCAAAATGATCCTTAGAATTCTTCCCTACTTTATTCCTGTGCTGAGATACAGGCTGCTCCAACCTGCTGTAAAATGCTTGATTTCGAGAGTGAGCGAAACTAATGAAAACGTTGTTGGGGTAAAACCTAAAGGGAAAGACCTAGCACCAAATTGCATTGGCCATCTGATCTAACTTCTGGAGGCAGTCAAAATGATCCTTAGAATTCTTCCCTACCTTATTCCTGTGCTGAGATACGGGCTGCTCCAACCTGCTGTAAAATGCTTGATTTCGAGAGTGAGCGAAACTAATGAAAACATTGTTGGGGTAAAACCTAAAGGGAAAGACCTAGCACCAAATACAATTTGCCATCTGATCTAACTTCTGGAGGCAGTCAAAATGATCCTTAGAATTCTTCCCTACTTTATTCCTGTGCTGAGATACAGGCTGCTCCAACCTGCTGTAAAATGCTTGATTTCGAGAGTGAGCGAAACTAATGAAAACATTGTTGGGGTAAAACCTAAAGGGAAAGACCTAGCACCAAATACAATTTGCCATCTGATCTAACTTCTGGAGGCAGTCAAAATGATCCTTAGAATTCTTCCCTACCTTATTCCTGTGCTGAGATACAGGCTGCTCCAACCTGCTGTAAAATGCTTGATTTCGAGAGTGAGCGAAACTAATGAAAACATTGTTGGGGTAAAACCTAAAGGGAAAGACCTAGCACCAAATACAATTTGCCATCTGATCTAACTTCTGGAGGCAGTCAAAATGAGTATTTGAATTCTTCCCTACCTTATTCCTGTGCTGAGATACAGGCTGCTCCAACCTGCTGTAAAATGCTTGATTTCGAGAGTGAGCGAAACTAATGAAAACATTGTTGGGGTAAAACCTAAAGGGAAAGGCCTAGCACCAAATTGCATTGGCCATCTGATCTAACTTCTGGAGGCAGTCAAAATGAGTATTTGAATTCTTCCCTACCTTATTCCTGTGCTGAGATACAGGCTGCTCCAACCTGCTGTAAAATGCTTGATTTCGAGAGTGAGCGAAACTAATGAAAACATTGTTGGGGTAAAACCTAAAGGGAAAGACCTAGCACCAAATACAATTTGCCATCTGATCTAACTTCTGGAGGCAGTCAAAATGATCCTTAGAATTCTTCCCTACCTTATTCCTGTGCTGAGATACAGGCTGCTCCAACCTGCTGTAAAATGCTTGATTTCGAGAGTGAGCGAAACTAATGAAAACATTGTTGGGGTAAAACCTAAAGGGAAAGACCTAGCACCAAATACAATTTGCCATCTGATCTAACTTCTGGAGGCAGTCAAAATGATCCTTAGAATTCTTCCCTACCTTATTCCTGTGCTGAGATACAGGCTGCTCCAACCTGCTGTAAAATGCTTGATTTTGAGAGTGAGCGAAACTAATGAAAACATTGTTGGGGTAAAACCTAAAGGGAAAGACCTAGCACCAAATTGCATTGGCCATCTGATCTAACTTCTGGAGGCAGTCAAAATGAGTATTTGAATTCTTCCCTACCTTATTCCTGTGCTGAGATACAGGCTGCTCCAACCTGCTGTAAAATGCTTGATTTCGAGAGTGAGCGAAACTAATGAAAACATTGTTGGGGTAAAACCTAAAGGGAAAGACCTAGCACCAAATTGCATTGGCCATCTGATCTAACTTCTGGAGGCAGTCAAAATGATCCTTAGAATTCTTCCCTACCTTATTCCTGTGCTGAGATACAGGCTGCTCCAACCTGCTGTAAAATGCTTGATTTCGAGAGTGAGCGAAACTAATGAAAACATTGTTGGGGTAAAACCTAAAGGGAAAGACCTAGCACCAAATACAATTTGCCATCTGATCTAACTTCTGGAGGCAGTCAAAATGAGGTTTTGAATTCTTCCCTACCTTATTCCTGTGCTGAGATACAGGCTGCTCCAACCTGCTGTAAAATGCTTGATTTCGAGAGTGAGCGAAACTAATGAAAACATTGTTGGGGTAAAACCTAAAGGGAAAGGTCTAGCACCAAATACAATTTGCCATCTGATCTAACTTCTGGAGGCAGTCAAAATGATCCTTAGAATTCTTCCCTACCTTATTCCTGTGCTGAGATACAGGCTGCTCCAACCTGCTGTAAAATGCTTGATTTCGAGAGTGAGCGAAACTAATGAAAACATTGTTGGGGTAAAACCTAAAGGGAAAGACCTGGCACCAAATACAATTTGCCATCTGATCTAACTTCTGGAGGCAGTCAAAATGATCCTTAGAATTCTTCCCTACCTTATTCCTGTGCTGAGATACAGGCTGCTCCAACCTGCTGTAAAATGCTTGATTTCGAGAGTGAGCGAAACTAATGAAAACATTGTTGGGGTAAAACCTAAAGGGAAAGGCCTAGCACCAAATTGCATTTGCCATCTGATCTAACTTCTGGAGGCAGTCAAAATGATCCTTAGAATTCTTCCCTACCTTATTCCTGTGCTGAGATACAGGCTGCTCCAACCTGCTGTAAAATGCTTGATTTCGAGAGTGAGCGAAACTAATGAAAACATTGTTGGGGTAAAACCTAAAGGGAAAGGCCTAGCACCAAATTGCATTGGCCATCTGATCTAACTTCTGGAGGCAGTCAAAATGATCCTTAGAATTCTTCCCTACCTTATTCCTGTGCTGAGATACAGGCTGCTCCAACCTGCTGTAAAATGCTTGATTTCGAGAGTGAGCGAAACTAATGAAAACATTGTTGGGGTAAAACCTAAAGGGAAAGACCTAGCACCAAATACAATTTGCCATCTGATCTAACTTCTGGAGGCAGTCAAAATGATCCTTAGAATTCTTCCCTACCTTATTCCTGTGCTGAGATACAGGCTGCTCCAACCTGCTGTAAAATGCTTGATTTCGAGAGTGAGCGAAACTAATGAAAACATTGTTGGGGTAAAACCTAAAGGGAAAGGCCTAGCACCAAATTGCATTGGCCATCTGATCTAACTTCTGGAGGCAGTCAAAATGAGTATTTGAAGTCTTCCCTACCTTATTCCTGTGCTGAGATACAGGCTGCTCCAACCTGCTGTAAAATGCTTGATTTCGAGAGTGAGCGAAACTAATGAAAACATTGTTGGGGTAAAACCTAAAGGGAAAGACCTAGCACCAAATACAATTTGCCATCTGATCTAACTTCTGGAGGCAGTCAAAATGATCCTTAGAATTCTTCCCTACCTTATTCCTGTGCTGAGATACAGGCTGCTCCAACCTGCTGTAAAATGCTTGATTTCGAGAGTGAGCAAAACTAATGAAAACATTGTTGGGGTAAAACCTAAAGGGAAAGACCTAGCACCAAATACAATTTGCCATCTGATCTAACTTCTGGAGGCAGTCAAAATGAGTATTTGAATTCTTCCCTACCTTATTCCTGTGCTGAGATACAGGCTGCTCCAACCTGCTGTAAAATGCTTGATTTCGAGAGTGAGCGAAACTAATGAAAACATTGTTGGGGTAAAACCTAAAGGGAAAGACCTAGCACCAAATACAATTTGCCATCTGATCTAACTTCTGGAGGCAGTCAAAATGATCCTTAGAATTCTTCCCTACCTTATTCCTGTGCTGAGATACAGGCTGCTCCAACCTGCTGTAAAATGCTTGATTTCGAGAGTGAGCGAAACTAATGAAAACATTGTTGGGGTAAAACCTAAAGGGAAAGACCTAGCACCAAATACAATTTGCCATCTGATCTAACTTCTGGAGGCAGTCAAAATGATCCTTAGAATTCTTCCCTACTTTATTCCTGTGCTGAGATACAGGCTGCTCCAACCTGCTGTAAAATGCTTGATTTCGAGAGTGAGTGAAACTAATGAAAACATTGTTGGGGTAAAAACTAAAGGGAAAGACCTAGCACCAAATACAATTTGCCATCTGATCTAACTTCTGGAGGCAGTCAAAATGAGTATTTGAATTATTCCCTACCTTATTCCTGTGCTGAGATACAGGCTGCTCCAACCTGCTGTAAAATGCTTGATTTCGAGAGTGAGCGAAACTAATGAAAACATTGTTGGGGTAAAACCTAAAGGGAAAGACCTAGCACCAAATTGCATTGGCCATCTGATCTAACTTCTGGAGGCAGTCAAAATGATCCTTAGAATTCTTCCCTACCTTATTCCTGTGCTGAGATACAGGCTGCTCCAACCTGCTGTAAAATGCTTGATTTCGAGAGTGAGCGAAACTAATGAAAACATTGTTGGGGTAAAACCTAAAGGGAAAGACCTAGCACCAAATACAATTTGCCATCTGATCTAACTTCTGGAGGCAGTCAAAATGATCCTTAGAATTCTTCCCTACCTTATTCCTGTGCTGAGATACAGGCTGCTCCAACCTGCTGTAAAATGCTTGATTTCGAGAGTGAGCGAAACTAATGAAAACATTGTTGGGGTAAAACCTAAAGGGAAAGACCTAGCACCAAATACAATTTGCCATCTGATCTAACTTCTGGAGGCAGTCAAAATGAGTATTTGAATTCTTCCCTACCTTATTCCTGTGCTGAGATACAGGCTGCTCCAACCTGCTGTAAAATGCTTGATTTCGAGAGTGAGCGAAACTAATGAAAACATTGTTGGGGTAAAACCTAAAGGGAAAGACCTAGCACCAAATTGCATTGGCCATCTGATCTAACTTCTGGAGGCAGTCAAAATGATCCTTAGAATTCTTCCCTACCTTATTCCTGTGCTGAGATACAGGCTGCTCCAACCTGCTGTAAAATGCTTGATTTCGAGAGTGAGCGAAACTAATGAAAACATTGTTGGGGTAAAACCTAAAGGGAAAGGCCTAGCACCAAATTGCATTTGCCATCTGATCTAACTTCTGGAGGCAGTCAAAATGATCCTTAGAATTCTTCCCTACCTTATTCCTGTGCTGAGATACAGGCTGCTCCAACCTGCTGTAAAATGCTTGATTTCGAGAGTGAGCGAAACTAATGAAAACATTGTTGGGGTAAAACCTAAAGGGAAAGGCCTAGCACCAAATTGCATTGGCCATCTGATCTAACTTCTGGAGGCAGTCAAAATGAGTATTTGAATTCTTCCCTACCTTATTCCTGTGCTGAGATACAGGCTGCTCCAACCTGCTGTAAAATGCTTGATTTCGAGAGTGAGCGAAACTAATGAAAACATTGTTGGGGTAAAACCTAAAGGGAAAGACCTAGCACCAAATACAATTTGCCATCTGATCTAACTTCTGGAGGCAGTCAAAATGATCCTTAGAATTCTTCCCTACCTTATTCCTGTGCTGAGATACAGGCTGCTCCAACCTGCTGTAAAATGCTTGATTTCGAGAGTGAGCGAAACTAATGAAAACATTGTTGGGGTAAAACCTAAAGGGAAAGGCCTAGCACCAAATTGCATTGGCCATCTGATCTAACTTCTGGAGGCAGTCAAAATGAGTATTTGAAGTCTTCCCTACCTTATTCCTGTGCTGAGATACAGGCTGCTCCAACCTGCTGTAAAATGCTTGATTTCGAGAGTGAGCGAAACTAATGAAAACATTGTTGGGGTAAAACCTAAAGGGAAAGGCCTAGCACCAAATTGCATTGGCCATCTGATCTAACTTCTGGAGGCAGTCAAAATGAGTATTTGAATTCTTCCCTACCTTATTCCTGTGCTGAGATACAGGCTGCTCCAACCTGCTGTAAAATGCTTGATTTCGAGAGTGAGCGAAACTAATGAAAACATTGTTGGGGTAAAACCTAAAGGGAAAGACCTAGCACCAAATACAATTTGCCATCTGATCTAACTTCTGGAGGCAGTCAAAATGATCCTTAGAATTCTTCCCTACCTTATTCCTGTGCTGAGATACAGGCTGCTCCAACCTGCTGTAAAATGCTTGATTTCGAGAGTGAGCGAAACTAATGAAAACATTGTTGGGGTAAAACCTAAAGGGAAAGACCTAGCACCAAATACAATTTGCCATCTGATCTAACTTCTGGAGGCAGTCAAAATGATCCTTAGAATTCTTCCCTACCTTATTCCTGTGCTGAGATACAGGCTGCTCCAACCTGCTGTAAAATGCTTGATTTCGAGAGTGAGCGAAACTAATGAAAACATTGTTGGGGTAAAACCTAAAGGGAAAGACCTAGCACCAAATACAATTTGCCATCTGATCTAACTTCTGGAGGCAGTCAAAATGATCCTTAGAATACTTCCCTACCTTATTCCTGTGCTGAGATACAGGCTGCTCCAACCTGCTGTAAAATGCTTGATTTCGAGAGTGAGCGAAACTAATGAAAACATTGTTGGGGTAAAACCTAAAGGGAAAGACCTAGCACCAAATACAATTTGCCATCTGATCTAACTTCTGGAGGCAGTCAAAATGAGTATTTGAATTCTTCCCTACCTTATTCCTGTGCTGAGATACAGGCTGCTCCAACCTGCTGTAAAATGCTTGATTTCGAGAGTGAGCGAAACTAATGAAAACATTGTTGGGGTAAAACCTAAAGGGAAAGACCTAGCACCAAATTCCATTGGCCATCTGATCTAACTTCTGGAGGCAGTCAAAATGATCCTTAGAATTCTTCCCTACCTTATTCCTGTGCTGAGATACAGGCTGCTCCAACCTGCTGTAAAATGCTTGATTTCGAGAGTGAGCGAAACTAATGAAAACATTGTTGGGGTAAAACCTAAAGGGAAAGGCCTAGCACCAAATTGCATTGGCCATCTGATCTAACTTCTGGAGGCAGTCAAAATGAGTATTTGAATTCTTCCCTACCTTATTCCTGTGCTGAGATACAGGCTGCTCCAACCTGCTGTAAAATGCTTGATTTCGAGAGTGAGCGAAACTAATGAAAACATTGTTGGGGTAAAACCTAAAGGGAAAGACCTAGCACCAAATACAATTTGCCATCTGATCTAACTTCTGGAGGCAGTCAAAATGATCCTTAGAATTCTTCCCTACCTTATTCCTGTGCTGAGATACAGGCTGCTCCAACCTGCTGTAAAATGCTTGATTTCGAGAGTGAGCGAAACTAATGAAAACATTGTTGGGGTAAAACCTAAAGGGAAAGACCTAGCACCAAATACAATTTGCCATCTGATCTAACTTCTGGAGGCAGTCAAAATGATCCTTAGAATTCTTCCCTACCTTATTCCTGTGCTGAGATACAGGCTGCTCCAACCTGCTGTAAAATGCTTGATTTCGAGAGTGAGCGAAACTAATGAAAACATTGTTGGGGTAAAACCTAAAGGGAAAGACCTAGCACCAAATACAATTTGCCATCTGATCTAACTTCTGGAGGCAGTCAAAATGATCCTTAGAATACTTCCCTACCTTATTCCTGTGCTGAGATACAGGCTGCTCCAACCTGCTGTAAAATGCTTGATTTCGAGAGTGAGCGAAACTAATGAAAACATTGTTGGGGTAAAACCTAAAGGGAAAGACCTAGCACCAAATACAATTTGCCATCTGATCTAACTTCTGGAGGCAGTCAAAATGAGTATTTGAATTCTTCCCTACCTTATTCCTGTGCTGAGATACAGGCTGCTCCAACCTGCTGTAAAATGCTTGATTTCGAGAGTGAGCGAAACTAATGAAAACATTGTTGGGGTAAAACCTAAAGGGAAAGACCTAGCACCAAATTCCATTGGCCATCTGATCTAACTTCTGGAGGCAGTCAAAATGATCCTTAGAATTCTTCCCTACCTTATTCCTGTGCTGAGATACAGGCTGCTCCAACCTGCTGTAAAATGCTTGATTTCGAGAGTGAGCGAAACTAATGAAAACATTGTTGGGGTAAAACCTAAAGGGAAAGACCTAGCACCAAATACAATTTGCCATCTGATCTAACTTCTGGAGGCAGTCAAAATGAGTATTTGAATTCTTCCCTACCTTATTCCTGTGCTGAGATACAGGCTGCTCCAACCTGCTGTAAAATGCTTGATTTCGAGAGTGAGCGAAACTAATGAAAACATTGTTGGGGTAAAATCTAAAGGGAAAGACCTAGCACCAAATACAATTTGCCATCTGATCTAACTTCTGGAGGCAGTCAAAATGATCCTTAGAATTCTTCCCTACCTTATTCCTGTGCTGGGATACAGGCTGCTCCAACCTGCTGTAAAATGCTTGATTTCGAGAGTGAGCGAAACTAATGAAAACATTGTTGGGGTAAAACCTAAAGGGAAAGGCCTAGCACCAAATTGCATTGGCCATCTGATCTAACTTCTGGAGGCAGTCAAAATGAGTATTTGAATTCTTCCCTACCTTATTCCTGTGCTGAGATACAGGCTGCTCCAACCTGCTGTAAAATGCTTGATTTCGAGAGTGAGCGAAACTAATGAAAACATTGTTGGGGTAAAATCTAAAGGGAAAGACCTAGCACCAAATACAATTTGCCATCTGATCTAACTTCTGGAGGCAGTCAAAATGATCCTTAGAATTCTTCCCTACCTTATTCCTGTGCTGAGATACAGGCTGCTCCAACCTGCTGAAAAATGCTTGGTTTCGAGAGTGAGCGAAACTAATGAAAACATTGTTGGGGTAAAACCTAAAGGGAAAGACCTAGCACCAAATACAATTTGCCATCTGATCTAACTTCTGGAGGCAGTCAAAATGATCCTTAGAATTCTTCCCTACCTTATTCCTGTGCTGAGATACAGGCTGCTCCAACCTGCTGTAAAATGCTTGATTTCGAGAGTGAGCGAAACTAATGAAAACATTGTTGGGGTAAAACCTAAAGGGAAAGGCCTAGCACCAAATTGCATTGGCCATCTGATCTAACTTCTGGAGGCAGTCAAAATGAGTATTTGAATTCTTCCCTACCTTATTCCTGTGCTGAGATACAGGCTGCTCCAACCTGCTGTAAAATGCTTGATTTCGAGAGTGAGCGAAACTAATGAAAACATTGTTGGGGTAAAACCTAAAGGGAAAGACCTAGCACCAAATACAATTTGCCATCTGATCTAACTTCTGGAGGCAGTCAAAATGAGTATTTGAATTCTTCCCTACCTTATTCCTGTGCTGAGATACAGGCTGCTCCAACCTGCTGTAAAATGCTTGATTTCGAGAGTGATCGAAACTAATGAAAACATTGTTGGGGTAAAACCTAAAGGGAAAGGCCTAGCACCAAATTGCATTGGCCATCTGATCTAACTTCTGGAGGCAGTCAAAATGAGTATTTGAATTCTTCCCTACCTTATTCCTGTGCTGAGATACAGGCTGCTCCAACCTGCTGTAAAATGCTTGATTTCGAGAGTGAGCGAAACTAATGAAAACATTGTTGGGGTAAAACCTAAAGGGAAAGACCTAGCACCAAATACAATTTGCCATCTGATCTAACTTCTGGAGGCAGTCAAAATGAGTATTTGAATTCTTCCCTACCTTATTCCTGTGCTGAGATACAGGCTGCTCCAACCTGCTGTAAAATGCTTGATTTCGAGAGTGAGCGAAACTAATGAAAACATTGTTGGGGTAAAATCTAAAGGGAAAGACCTAGCACCAAATACAATTTGCCATCTGATCTAACTTCTGGAGGCAGTCAAAATGATCCTTAGAATTCTTCCCTACCTTATTCCTGTGCTGGGATACAGGCTGCTCCAACCTGCTGTAAAATGCTTGATTTCGAGAGTGAGCGAAACTAATGAAAACATTGTTGGGGTAAAATCTAAAGGGAAAGACCTAGCACCAAATACAATTTGCCATCTGATCTAACTTCTGGAGGCAGTCAAAATGAGTATTTGAATTCTTCCCTACCTTATTCCTGTGCTGAGATACAGGCTGCTCCAACCTGCTGTAAAATGCTTGATTTCGAGAGTGAGCGAAACTAATGAAAACATTGTTGGGGTAAAACCTAAAGGGAAAGACCTAGCACCAAATTGCATTGGCCATCTGATCTAACTTCTGGAGGCAGTCAAAATGATCCTTAGAATTCTTCCCTACCTTATTCCTGTGCTGAGATACAGGCTGCTCCAACCTGCTGTAAAATGCTTGATTTCGAGAGTGAGCGAAACTAATGAAAACATTGTTGGGGTAAAACGTAAAGGGAAAGACCTAGCACCAAATACAATTTGCCATCTGATCTAACTTCTGGAGGCAGTCAAAATGAGTATTTGAATTCTTCCCTACCTTATTCCTGTGCTGAGATACAGGCTGCTCCAACCTGCTGTAAAATGCTTGATTTCGAGAGTGAGCGAAACTAATGAAAACATTGTTGGGGTAAAATCTAAAGGGAAAGACCTAGCACCAAATACAATTTGCCATCTGATCTAACTTCTGGAGGCAGTCAAAATGATCCTTAGAATTCTTCCCTACCTTATTCCTGTGCTGGGATACAGGCTGCTCCAACCTGCTGTAAAATGCTTGATTTCGAGAGTGAGCGAAACTAATGAAAACATTGTTGGGGTAAAACCTAAAGGGAAAGGCCTAGCACCAAATTGCATTGGCCATCTGATCTAACTTCTGGAGGCAGTCAAAATGAGTATTTGAATTCTTCCCTACCTTATTCCTGTGCTGAGATACAGGCTGCTCCAACCTGCTGTAAAATGCTTGATTTCGAGAGTGAGCGAAACTAATGAAAACATTGTTGGGGTAAAATCTAAAGGGAAAGACCTAGCACCAAATACAATTTGCCATCTGATCTAACTTCTGGAGGCAGTCAAAATGATCCTTAGAATTCTTCCCTACCTTATTCCTGTGCTGAGATACAGGCTGCTCCAACCTGCTGTAAAATGCTTGGTTTCGAGAGTGAGCGAAACTAATGAAAACATTGTTGGGGTAAAACCTAAAGGGAAAGACCTAGCACCAAATACAATTTGCCATCTGATCTAACTTCTGGAGGCAGTCAAAATGATCCTTAGAATTCTTCCCTACCTTATTCCTGTGCTGAGATACAGGCTGCTCCAACCTGCTGTAAAATGCTTGATTTCGAGAGTGAGCGAAACTAATGAAAACATTGTTGGGGTAAAACCTAAAGGGAAAGGCCTAGCACCAAATTGCATTGGCCATCTGATCTAACTTCTGGAGGCAGTCAAAATGATCCTTAGAATTCTTCCCTACCTTATTCCTGTGCTGAGATACAGGCTGCTCCAACCTGCTGTAAAATGCTTGATTTCGAGAGTGAGCGAAACTAATGAAAACATTGTTGGGGTAAAACCTAAAGGGAAAGGCCTAGCACCAAATTGCATTGGCCATCTGATCTAACTTCTGGAGGCAGTCAAAATGAGTATTTGAATCCTTCCCTACCTTATTCCTGTGCTGAGATACAGGCTGCTCCAACCTGCTGTAAAATGCTTGATTTCGAGAGTGAGCGAAACTAATGAAAACATTGTTGGGGTAAAACCTAAAGGGAAAGACCTAGCACCAAATACAATTTGCCATCTGATCTAACTTCTGGAGGCAGTCAAAATGATCCTTAGAATTCTTCCCTACCTTATTCCTGTGCTGAGATACAGGCTGCTCCAACCTGCTGTAAAATGCTTGATTTCGAGAGTGAGCGAAACTAATGAAAACATTGTTGGGGTAAAACCTAAAGGGAAAGACCTAGCACCAAATACAATTTGCCATCTGATCTAACTTCTGGAGGCAGTCAAAATGATCCTTAGAATACTTCCCTACCTTATTCCTGTGCTGAGATACAGGCTGCTCCAACCTGCTGTAAAATGCTTGATTTCGAGAGTGATCGAAACTAATGAAAACATTGTTGGGGTAAAACCTAAAGGGAAAGACCTAGCACCAAATACAATTTGCCATCTGATCTAACTTCTGGAGGCAGTCAAAATGAGTATTTGAATTCTTCCCTACCTTATTCCTGTGCTGAGATACAGGCTGCTCCAACCTGCTGTAAAATGCTTGATTTCGAGAGTGATCGAAACTAATGAAAACATTGTTGGGGTAAAACCTAAAGGGAAAGGCCTAGCACCAAATTGCATTGGCCATCTGATCTAACTTCTGGAGGCAGTCAAAATGAGTATTTGAATTCTTCCCTACCTTATTCCTGTGCTGAGATACAGGCTGCTCCAACCTGCTGTAAAATGCTTGATTTCGAGAGTGAGCGAAACTAATGAAAACATTGTTGGGGTAAAACCTAAAGGGAAAGACCTAGCACCAAATACAATTTGCCATCTGATCTAACTTCTGGAGGCAGTCAAAATGATCCTTAGAATTCTTCCCTACCTTATTCCTGTGCTGAGATACAGGCTGCTCCAACCTGCTGTAAAATGCTTGATTTCGAGAGTGAGCGAAACTAATGAAAACATTGTTGGGGTAAAACCTAAAGGGAAAGGCCTAGCACCAAATTGCATTGGCCATCTGATCTAACTTCTGGAGGCAGTCAAAATGAGTATTTGAATTCTTCCCTACCTTATTCCTGTGCTGAGATACAGGCTGCTCCAACCTGCTGTAAAATGCTTGATTTCGAGAGTGAGCGAAACTAATGAAAACATTGTTGGGGTAAAACCTAAAGGGAAAGGCCTAGCACCAAATTGCATTGGCCATCTGATCTAACTTCTGGAGGCAGTCAAAATGAGTATTTGAATTCTTCCCTACCTTATTCCTGTGCTGAGATACAGGCTGCTCCAACCTGCTGTAAAATGCTTGATTTCGAGAGTGAGCGAAACTAATGAAAACATTGTTGGGGTAAAATCTAAAGGGAAAGACCTAGCACCAAATACAATTTGCCATCTGATCTAACTTCTGGAGGCAGTCAAAATGATCCTTAGAATTCTTCCCTACCTTATTCCTGTGCTGAGATACAGGCTGCTCCAACCTGCTGAAAAATGCTTGGTTTCGAGAGTGAGCGAAACTAATGAAAACATTGTTGGGGTAAAACCTAAAGGGAAAGACCTAGCACCAAATACAATTTGCCATCTGATCTAACTTCTGGAGGCAGTCAAAATGATCCTTAGAATTCTTCCCTACCTTATTCCTGTGCTGAGATACAGGCTGCTCCAACCTGCTGTAAAATGCTTGATTTCGAGAGTGAGCGAAACTAATGAAAACATTGTTGGGGTAAAACCTAAAGGGAAAGGCCTAGCACCAAATTGCATTGGCCATCTGATCTAACTTCTGGAGGCAGTCAAAATGAGTATTTGAATTCTTCCCTACCTTATTCCTGTGCTGAGATACAGGCTGCTCCAACCTGCTGTAAAATGCTTGATTTCGAGAGTGAGCGAAACTAATGAAAACATTGTTGGGGTAAAACCTAAAGGGAAAGACCTAGCACCAAATACAATTTGCCATCTGATCTAACTTCTGGAGGCAGTCAAAATGAGTATTTGAATTCTTCCCTACCTTATTCCTGTGCTGAGATACAGGCTGCTCCAACCTGCTGTAAAATGCTTGATTTCGAGAGTGATCGAAACTAATGAAAACATTGTTGGGGTAAAACCTAAAGGGAAAGGCCTAGCACCAAATTGCATTGGCCATCTGATCTAACTTCTGGAGGCAGTCAAAATGAGTATTTGAATTCTTCCCTACCTTATTCCTGTGCTGAGATACAGGCTGCTCCAACCTGCTGTAAAATGCTTGATTTCGAGAGTGAGCGAAACTAATGAAAACATTGTTGGGGTAAAACCTAAAGGGAAAGACCTAGCACCAAATACAATTTGCCATCTGATCTAACTTCTGGAGGCAGTCAAAATGAGTATTTGAATTCTTCCCTACCTTATTCCTGTGCTGAGATACAGGCTGCTCCAACCTGCTGTAAAATGCTTGATTTCGAGAGTGAGCGAAACTAATGAAAACATTGTTGGGGTAAAATCTAAAGGGAAAGACCTAGCACCAAATACAATTTGCCATCTGATCTAACTTCTGGAGGCAGTCAAAATGATCCTTAGAATTCTTCCCTACCTTATTCCTGTGCTGGGATACAGGCTGCTCCAACCTGCTGTAAAATGCTTGATTTCGAGAGTGAGCGAAACTAATGAAAACATTGTTGGGGTAAAATCTAAAGGGAAAGACCTAGCACCAAATACAATTTGCCATCTGATCTAACTTCTGGAGGCAGTCAAAATGAGTATTTGAATTCTTCCCTACCTTATTCCTGTGCTGAGATACAGGCTGCTCCAACCTGCTGTAAAATGCTTGATTTCGAGAGTGAGCGAAACTAATGAAAACATTGTTGGGGTAAAACCTAAAGGGAAAGACCTAGCACCAAATTGCATTGGCCATCTGATCTAACTTCTGGAGGCAGTCAAAATGATCCTTAGAATTCTTCCCTACCTTATTCCTGTGCTGAGATACAGGCTGCTCCAACCTGCTGTAAAATGCTTGATTTCGAGAGTGAGCGAAACTAATGAAAACATTGTTGGGGTAAAACGTAAAGGGAAAGACCTAGCACCAAATACAATTTGCCATCTGATCTAACTTCTGGAGGCAGTCAAAATGAGTATTTGAATTCTTCCCTACCTTATTCCTGTGCTGAGATACAGGCTGCTCCAACCTGCTGTAAAATGCTTGATTTCGAGAGTGAGCGAAACTAATGAAAACATTGTTGGGGTAAAATCTAAAGGGAAAGACCTAGCACCAAATACAATTTGCCATCTGATCTAACTTCTGGAGGCAGTCAAAATGATCCTTAGAATTCTTCCCTACCTTATTCCTGTGCTGGGATACAGGCTGCTCCAACCTGCTGTAAAATGCTTGATTTCGAGAGTGAGCGAAACTAATGAAAACATTGTTGGGGTAAAACCTAAAGGGAAAGGCCTAGCACCAAATTGCATTGGCCATCTGATCTAACTTCTGGAGGCAGTCAAAATGAGTATTTGAATTCTTCCCTACCTTATTCCTGTGCTGAGATACAGGCTGCTCCAACCTGCTGTAAAATGCTTGATTTCGAGAGTGAGCGAAACTAATGAAAACATTGTTGGGGTAAAATCTAAAGGGAAAGACCTAGCACCAAATACAATTTGCCATCTGATCTAACTTCTGGAGGCAGTCAAAATGATCCTTAGAATTCTTCCCTACCTTATTCCTGTGCTGAGATACAGGCTGCTCCAACCTGCTGTAAAATGCTTGGTTTCGAGAGTGAGCGAAACTAATGAAAACATTGTTGGGGTAAAACCTAAAGGGAAAGACCTAGCACCAAATACAATTTGCCATCTGATCTAACTTCTGGAGGCAGTCAAAATGATCCTTAGAATTCTTCCCTACCTTATTCCTGTGCTGAGATACAGGCTGCTCCAACCTGCTGTAAAATGCTTGATTTCGAGAGTGAGCGAAACTAATGAAAACATTGTTGGGGTAAAACCTAAAGGGAAAGGCCTAGCACCAAATTGCATTGGCCATCTGATCTAACTTCTGGAGGCAGTCAAAATGATCCTTAGAATTCTTCCCTACCTTATTCCTGTGCTGAGATACAGGCTGCTCCAACCTGCTGTAAAATGCTTGATTTCGAGAGTGAGCGAAACTAATGAAAACATTGTTGGGGTAAAACCTAAAGGGAAAGGCCTAGCACCAAATTGCATTGGCCATCTGATCTAACTTCTGGAGGCAGTCAAAATGAGTATTTGAATCCTTCCCTACCTTATTCCTGTGCTGAGATACAGGCTGCTCCAACCTGCTGTAAAATGCTTGATTTCGAGAGTGAGCGAAACTAATGAAAACATTGTTGGGGTAAAACCTAAAGGGAAAGACCTAGCACCAAATACAATTTGCCATCTGATCTAACTTCTGGAGGCAGTCAAAATGATCCTTAGAATTCTTCCCTACCTTATTCCTGTGCTGAGATACAGGCTGCTCCAACCTGCTGTAAAATGCTTGATTTCGAGAGTGAGCGAAACTAATGAAAACATTGTTGGGGTAAAACCTAAAGGGAAAGACCTAGCACCAAATACAATTTGCCATCTGATCTAACTTCTGGAGGCAGTCAAAATGATCCTTAGAATACTTCCCTACCTTATTCCTGTGCTGAGATACAGGCTGCTCCAACCTGCTGTAAAATGCTTGATTTCGAGAGTGATCGAAACTAATGAAAACATTGTTGGGGTAAAACCTAAAGGGAAAGACCTAGCACCAAATACAATTTGCCATCTGATCTAACTTCTGGAGGCAGTCAAAATGAGTATTTGAATTCTTCCCTACCTTATTCCTGTGCTGAGATACAGGCTGCTCCAACCTGCTGTAAAATGCTTGATTTCGAGAGTGATCGAAACTAATGAAAACATTGTTGGGGTAAAACCTAAAGGGAAAGGCCTAGCACCAAATTGCATTGGCCATCTGATCTAACTTCTGGAGGCAGTCAAAATGAGTATTTGAATTCTTCCCTACCTTATTCCTGTGCTGAGATACAGGCTGCTCCAACCTGCTGTAAAATGCTTGATTTCGAGAGTGAGCGAAACTAATGAAAACATTGTTGGGGTAAAACCTAAAGGGAAAGACCTAGCACCAAATACAATTTGCCATCTGATCTAACTTCTGGAGGCAGTCAAAATGATCCTTAGAATTCTTCCCTACCTTATTCCTGTGCTGAGATACAGGCTGCTCCAACCTGCTGTAAAATGCTTGATTTCGAGAGTGAGCGAAACTAATGAAAACATTGTTGGGGTAAAACCTAAAGGGAAAGGCCTAGCACCAAATTGCATTGGCCATCTGATCTAACTTCTGGAGGCAGTCAAAATGAGTATTTGAATTCTTCCCTACCTTATTCCTGTGCTGAGATACAGGCTGCTCCAACCTGCTGTAAAATGCTTGATTTCGAGAGTGAGCGAAACTAATGAAAACATTGTTGGGGTAAAACCTAAAGGGAAAGACCTAGCACCAAATACAATTTGCCATCTGATCTAACTTCTGGAGGCAGTCAAAATGATCCTTAGAATTCTTCCCTACCTTATTCCTGTGCTGGGATACAGGCTGCTCCAACCTGCTGTAAAATGCTTGATTTCGAGAGTGAGCGAAACTAATGAAAACATTGTTGGGGTAAAACCTAAAGGGAAAGGCCTAGCACCAAATTGCATTGGCCATCTGATCTAACTTCTGGAGGTAGTCAAAATGAGTATTTGAATTCTTCCCTACCTTATTCCTGTGCTGAGATACAGGCTGCTCCAACCTGCTGTAAAATGCTTGATTTCGAGAGTGAGCGAAACTAATGAAAACATTGTTGGGGTAAAATCTAAAGGGAAAGACCTAGCACCAAATACAATTTGCCATCTGATCTAACTTCTGGAGGCAGTCAAAATGATCCTTAGAATTCTTCCCTACCTTATTCCTGTGCTGAGATACAGGCTGCTCCAACCTGCTGTAAAATGCTTGGTTTCGAGAGTGAGCGAAACTAATGAAAACATTGTTGGGGTAAAATCTAAAGGGAAAGACCTAGCACCAAATACAATTTGCCATCTGATCTAACTTCTGGAGGCAGTCAAAATGATCCTTAGAATTCTTCCCTACCTTATTCCTGTGCTGAGATACAGGCTGCTCCAACCTGCTGTAAAATGCTTGATTTCGAGAGTGAGCGAAACTAATGAAAACATTGTTGGGGTAAAACCTAAAGGGAAAGGCCTAGCACCAAATTGCATTGGCCATCTGATCTAACTTCTGGAGGCAGTCAAAATGAGTATTTGAAGTCTTCCCTACCTTATTCCTGTGCTGAGATACAGGCTGCTCCAACCTGCTGTAAAATGCTTGATTTCGAGAGTGAGCGAAACTAATGAAAACATTGTTGGGGTAAAACCTAAAGGGAAAGGCCTAGCACCAAATTGCATTGGCCATCTGATCTAACTTCTGGAGGCAGTCAAAATGAGTATTTGAATTCTTCCCTACCTTATTCCTGTGCTGAGATACAGGCTGCTCCAACCTGCTGTAAAATGCTTGATTTCGAGAGTGAGCGAAACTAATGAAAACATTGTTGGGGTAAAACCTAAAGGGAAAGACCTAGCACCAAATACAATTTGCCATCTGATCTAACTTCTGGAGGCAGTCAAAATGAGTATTTGAATTCTTCCCTACCTTATTCCTGTGCTGAGATACAGGCTGCTCCAACCTGCTGTAAAATGCTTGATTTCGAGAGTGAGCGAAACTAATGAAAACATTGTTGGGGTAAAACCTAAAGGGAAAGACCTAGCACCAAATACAATTTGCCATCTGATCTAACTTCTGGAGGCAGTCAAAATGATCCTTAGAATTCTTCCCTACTTTATTCCTGTGCTGAGATACAGGCTGCTCCAACCTGCTGTAAAATGCTTGATTTCGAGAGTGAGCGAAACTAATGAAAACATTGTTGGGGTAAAACCTAAAGGGAAAGACCTAGCACCAAATACAATTTGCCATCTGATCTAACTTCTGGAGGCAGTCAAAATGATCCTTAGAATTCTTCCCTACCTTATTCCTGTGCTGAGATACAGGCTGCTCCAACCTGCTGTAAAATGCTTGATTTCGAGAGTGAGCGAAACTAATGAAAACATTGTTGGGGTAAAATCTAAAGGGAAAGGCCTAGCACCAAATACAATTTGCCATCTGATCTAACTTCTGGAGGCAGTCAAAATGATCCTTAGAATTCTTCCCTACCTTATTCCTGTGCTGAGATACAGGCTGCTCCAACCTGCTGTAAAATGCTTGATTTCGAGAGTGAGCGAAACTAATGAAAACATTGTTGGGGTAAAACCTAAAGGGAAAGGCCTAGCACCAAATTGCATTGGCCATCTGATCTAACTTCTGGAGGCAGTCAAAATGATCCTTAGAATTCTTCCCTACCTTATTCCTGTGCTGAGATACAGGCTGCTCCAACCTGCTGTAAAATGCTTGATTTCGAGAGTGAGCGAAACTAATGAAAACATTGTTGGGGTAAAACCTAAAGGGAAAGGCCTAGCACCAAATTGCATTGGCCATCTGATCTAACTTCTGGAGGCAGTCAAAATGAGTATTTGAATTCTTCCCTACCTTATTCCTGTGCTGAGATACAGGCTGCTCCAACCTGCTGTAAAATGCTTGATTTCGAGAGTGAGCGAAACTAATGAAAACATTGTTGGGGTAAAACCTAAAGGGAAAGGTCTAGCACCAAATACAATTTGCCATCTGATCTAACTTCTGGAGGCAGTCAAAATGATCCTTAGAATTCTTCCCTACCTTATTCCTGTGCTGAGATACAGGCTGCTCCAACCTGCTGTAAAATGCTTGATTTCGAGAGTGAGCGAAACTAATGAAAACATTGTTGGGGTAAAACCTAAAGGGAAAGACCTAGCACCAAATTCCATTGGCCATCTGATCTAACTTCTGGAGGCAGTCAAAATGATCCCTTAGAATTCTTCCCTACCTTATTCCTGTGCTGAGATACAGGCTGCTCCAACCTGCTGTAAATGCTTGATTTCGAGAGTGATCGAAACTAATGAAAACATTGTTGGGGTAAAACCTAAAGGGAAAGACCTAGCACCAAATTGCATTGGCCATCTGATCTAACTTCTGGAGGCAGTCAAAATGATCCTTAGAATTCTTCCCTACCTTATTCCTGTGCTGAGATACAGGCTGCTCCAACCTGCTGTAAAATGCTTGATTTCGAGAGTGAGCGAAACTAATGAAAACATTGTTGGGGTAAAACCTAAAGGGAAAGACCTAGCACCAAATACAATTTGCTATCTGATCTAACTTCTGGAGGCAGTCAAAATGATCCTTAGAATTCTTCCCTACTTTATTCCTGTGCTGAGATACAGGCTGCTCCAACCTGCTGTAAAATGCTTGATTTCGAGAGTGAGCGAAACTAATGAAAACATTGTTGGGGTAAAACCTAAAGGGAAAGACCTAGCACCAAATACAATTTGCCATCTGATCTAACTTCTGGAGGCAGTCAAAATGATCCTTAGAATTCTTCCCTACTTTATTCCTGTGCTGAGATACAGGCTGCTCCAACCTGCTGTAAAATGCTTGATTTCGAGAGTGAGCGAAACTAATGAAAACATTGTTGGGGTAAAATCTAAAGGGAAAGACCTAGCACCAAATACAATTTGCCATCTGATCTAACTTCTGGAGGCAGTCAAAATGATCCTTAGAATTCTTCCCTACCTTATTCCTGTGCTGAGATACAGGCTGCTCCAACCTGCTGTAAAATGCTTGATTTCGAGAGTGAGCGAAACTAATGAAAACATTGTTGGGGTAAAACCTAAAGGGAAAGGCCTAGCACCAAATTGCATTGGCCATCTGATCTAACTTCTGGAGGCAGTCAAAATGATCCTTAGAATTCTTCCCTACCTTATTCCTGTGCTGAGATACAGGCTGCTCCAACCTGCTGTAAAATGCTTGATTTCGAGAGTGAGCGAAACTAATGAAAACATTGTTGGGGTAAAACCTAAAGGGAAAGACCTAGCACCAAATACAATTTGCCATCTGATCTAACTTCTGGAGGCAGTCAAAATGAGTATTTGAATTCTTCCCTACCTTATTCCTGTGCTGAGATACAGGCTGCTCCAACCTGCTGTAAAATGCTTGATTTCGAGAGTGAGCGAAACTAATGAAAACATTGTTGGGGTAAAACCTAAAGGGAAAGACCTAGCACCAAATTCCATTGGCCATCTGATCTAACTTCTGGAGGCAGTCAAAATGATCCTTAGAATTCTTCCCTACCTTATTCCTGTGCTGAGATACAGGCTGCTCCAACCTGCTGTAAAATGCTTGATTTCGAGAGTGAGCGAAACTAATGAAAACATTGTTGGAGTAAAACCTAAAGGGAAAGGCCTAGCACCAAATTGCATTGGCCATCTGATCTAACTTCTGGAGGCAGTCAAAATGAGTATTTGAATTCTTCCCTACCTTATTCCTGTGCTGAGATACAGGCTGCTCCAACCTGCTGTAAAATGCTTGATTTCGAGAGTGAGCGAAACTAATGAAAACATTGTTGGGGTAAAACCTAAAGGGAAAGGTCTAGCACCAAATACAATTTGCCATCTGATCTAACTTCTGGAGGCAGTCAAAATGATCCTTAGAATTCTTCCCTACCTTATTCCTGTGCTGAGATACAGGCTGCTCCAACCTGCTGTAAAATGCTTGATTTCGAGAGTGAGCGAAACTAATGAAAACATTGTTGGGGTAAAACCTAAAGGGAAAGACCTAGCACCAAATACAATTTGCCATCTGATCTAACTTCTGGAGGCAGTCAAAATGATCCTTAGAATTCTTCCCTACCTTATTCCTGTGCTGAGATACAGGCTGCTCCAACCTGCTGTAAAATGCTTGATTTCGAGAGTGAGCGAAACTAATGAAAACATTGTTGGGGTAAAATCTAAAGGGAAAGACCTAGCACCAAATACAATTTGCCATCTGATCTAACTTCTGGAGGCAGTCAAAATGAGTATTTGAATTCTTCCCTACCTTATTCTTGTGCTGAGATACAGGCTGCTCCAACCTGCTGTAAAATGCTTGATTTCGAGAGTGAGCGAAACTAATGAAAACATTGTTGGGGTAAAACCTAAAGGGAAAGACCTAGCACCAAATTCCATTGGCCATCTGATCTAACTTCTGGAGGCAGTCAAAATGATCCTTAGAATTCTTCCCTACCTTATTCCTGTGCTGAGATACAGGCTGCTCCAACCTGCTGTAAAATGCTTGATTTCGAGAGTGATCGAAACTAATGAAAACATTGTTGGGGTAAAACCTAAAGGGAAAGACCTAGCACCAAATTGCATTGGCCATCTGATCTAACTTCTGGAGGCAGTCAAAATGATCCTTAGAATTCTTCCCTACCTTATTCCTGTGCTGAGATACAGGCTGCTCCAACCTGCTGTAAAATGCTTGATTTCGAGAGTGAGCGAAACTAATGAAAACATTGTTGGGGTAAAACCTAAAGGGAAAGACCTAGCACCAAATTGCATTGGCCATCTGATCTAACTTCTGGAGGCAGTCAAAATGAGTATTTGAATTCTTCCCTACCTTATTCCTGTGCTGAGATACAGGCTGCTCCAACCTGCTGTAAAATGCTTGATTTCGAGAGTGAGCGAAACTAATGAAAACATTGTTGGGGTAAAACCTAAAGGGAAAGACCTAGCACCAAATACAATTTGCTATCTGATCTAACTTCTGGAGGCAGTCAAAATGATCCTTAGAATTCTTCCCTACTTTATTCCTGTGCTGAGATACAGGCTGCTCCAACCTGCTGTAAAATGCTTGATTTCGAGAGTGAGCGAAACTAATGAAAACATTGTTGGGGTAAAACCTAAAGGGAAAGACCTAGCACCAAATACAATTTGCCATCTGATCTAACTTCTGGAGGCAGTCAAAATGATCCTTAGAATTCTTCCCTACCTTATTCCTGTGCTGAGATACAGGCTGCTCCAACCTGCTGTAAAATGCTTGATTTCGAGAGTGAGCGAAACTAATGAAAACATTGTTGGGGTAAAATCTAAAGGGAAAGACCTAGCACCAAATACAATTTGCCATCTGATCTAACTTCTGGAGGCAGTCAAAATGATCCTTAGAATTCTTCCCTACCTTATTCCTGTGCTGAGATACAGGCTGCTCCAACCTGCTGTAAAATGCTTGATTTCGAGAGTGAGCGAAACTAATGAAAACATTGTTGGGGTAAAACCTAAAGGGAAAGGCCTAGCACCAAATTGCATTGGCCATCTGATCTAACTTCTGGAGGCAGTCAAAATGATCCTTAGAATTCTTCCCTACCTTATTCCTGTGCTGAGATTCAGGCTGCTCCAACCTGCTGTAAAATGCTTGATTTCGAGAGTGAGCGAAACTAATGAAAACATTGTTGGGGTAAAACCTAAAGGGAAAGGTCTAGCACCAAATACAATTTGCCATCTGATCTAACTTCTGGAGGCAGTCAAAATGATCCTTAGAATTCTTCCCTAACCTTATTCCTGTGCTGAGATACAGGCTGCTCCAACCTGCTGTAAAATGCTTGATTTCGAGAGTGAGCGAAACTAATGAAAACATTGTTGGGGTAAAACCTAAAGGGAAAGACCTAGCACCAAATACAATTTGCCATCTGATCTAACTTCTGGAGGCAGTCAAAATGATCCTTAGAATTCTTCCCTACTTTATTCCTGTGCTGAGATACAGGCTGCTCCAACCTGCTGTAAAATGCTTGACTTCGAGAGTGAGCGAAACTAATGAAAACATTGTTGGGGTAAAACCTAAAGGGAAAGACCTAGCACCAAATACAATTTGCCATCTGATCTAACTTCTGGAGGCAGTCAAAATGATCCTTAGAATTCTTCCCTACCTTATTCCTGTGCTGAGATACAGGCTGCTCCAACCTGCTGTACAATGCTTGATTTCGAGAGTGAGCGAAACTAATGAAAACATTGTTGGGGTAAAACCTAAAGGGAAAGACCTAGCACCAAATACAATTTGCCATCTGATCTAACTTCTGGAGGCAGTCAAAATGAGTATTTGAATTCTTCCCTACCTTATTCCTGTGCTGAGATACAGGCTGCTCCAACCTGCTGTAAATGCTTGATTTCGAGAGTGAGCGAAACTAATGAAAACATTGTTGGGGTAAAACCTAAAGGGAAAGACCTAGCACCAAATACAATTTGCCATCTGATCTAACTTCTGGAGGCAGTCAAAATGATCCTTAGAATTCTTCCCTACTTTATTCCTGTGCTGAGATACAGGCTGCTCCAACCTGCTGTAAAATGCTTGATTTCGAGAGTGAGCGAAACTAATGAAAACATTGTTGGGGTAAAACCTAAAGGGAAAGACCTAGCACCAAATACAATTTGCCATCTGATCTAACTTCTGGAGGCAGTCAAAATGATCCTTAGAATTCTTCCCTACTTTATTCCTGTGCTGAGATACAGGCTGCTCCAACCTGCTGTAAAATGCTTGATTTCGAGAGTGAGCGAAACTAATGAAAACATTGTTGGGGTAAAACCTAAAGGGAAAGACCTAGCACCAAATACAATTTGCCATCTGATCTAACTTCTGGAGGCAGTCAAAATGATCCTTAGAATTCTTCCCTACTTTATTCCTGTGCTGAGATACAGGCTGCTCCAACCTGCTGTAAAATGCTTGATTTCGAGAGTGAGCGAAACTAATGAAAACATTGTTGGGGTAAAACCTAAAGGGAAAGGCCTAGCACCAAATTCCACTGGCCATCTGATCTAACTTCTGGAGGCAGTCAAAATGATCCTTAGAATTCTTCCCTACCTTATTCCTGTGCTGAGATACAGGCTGCTCCAACCTGCTGTAAAAATGCTTGATTTCGAGAGTGAGCGAAACTAATGAAAACATTGTTGGGGTAAAACCTAAAGGGAAAGGTCTAGCACCATATACAATTTGCCATCTGATCTAACTTCTGGAGGCAGTCAAAATGATCCTTAGAATTCTTCCCTACTTTATTCCTGTGCTGAGATACAGGCTGCTCCAACCTGCTGTAAAATGCTTGATTTCGAGAGTGAGCGAAACTAATGAAAACATTGTTGGGGTAAAACCTAAAGGGAAAGACCTAGCACCAAATACAATTTGCCATCTGATCTAACTTCTGGAGGCAGTCAAAATGATCCTTAGAATTCTTCCCTACCTTATTCCTGTGCTGAGATACAGGCTGCTCCAACCTGCTGTAAAATGCTTGATTTCGAGAGTGAGCGAAACTAATGAAAACATTGTTGGGGTAAAACCTAAAGGGAAAGGTCTAGCACCAAATTGCATTGGCCATCTGATCTAACTTCTGGAGGCAGTCAAAATGATCCTTAGAATTCTTCCCTACTTTATTCCTGTGCTGAGATACAGGCTGCTCCAACCTGCTGTAAAATGCTTGATTTCGAGAGTGAGCGAAACTAATGAAAACATTGTTGGGGTAAAACCTAAAGGGAAAGACCTAGCACCAAATTGCATTGGCCATCTGATCTAACTTCTGGAGGCAGTCAAAATGATCCTTAGAATTCTTCCCTACCTTATTCCTGTGCTGAGATACAGGCTGCTCCAACCTGCTGTAAAATGCTTGATTTCGAGAGTGAGCGAAACTAATGAAAACATTGTTGGGGTAAAACCTAAAGGGAAAGACCTAGCACCAAATACAATTTGCCATCTGATCTAACTTCTGGAGGCAGTCAAAATGAGTATTTGAATTCTTCCCTACCTTATTCCTGTGCTGAGATACAGGCTGCTCCAACATGCTGTAAAATGCTTGATTTCGAGAGTGAGCGAAACTAATGAAAACATTGTTGGGGTAAAACCTAAAGGGAAAGACCCTAGCACCAAATACAATTTGCCATCTCATCTAACTTCTGGAGGCAGTCAAAATGATCCTTAGAATTCTTCCCTACCTTATTCCTGTGCTGAGATACAGGCTGCTCCAACCTGCTGTAAAATGCTTGATTTCGAGAGTGAGCGAAACTAATGAAAACATTGTTGGGGTAAAACCTAAAGGGAAAGACCTAGCACCAAATTGCATTGGCCATCTGATCTAACTTCTGGAGGCAGTCAAAATGAGTATTTGAATTCTTCCCTACCTTATTCCTGTGCTGAGATACAGGCTGCTCCAACCTGCTGTAAAATGCTTGATTTCGAGAGTGAGCGAAACTAATGAAAACATTGTTGGGGTAAAACCTAAAGGGAAAGACCTAGCACCAAATACAATTTGCCATCTCATCTAACTTCTGGAGGCAGTCAAAATGATCCTTAGAATTCTTCCCGACCTTATTCCTGTGCTGAGATACAGGCTGCTCCAACCTGCTGTAAAATGCTTGATTTCGAGAGTGAGCGAAACTAATGAAAACATTGTTGGGGTAAAACCTAAAGGGAAAGGTCTAGCACCAAATACAATTTGCCATCTGATCTAACTTCTGGAGGCAGTCAAAATGATCCTTAGAATTCTTCCCTACTTTATTCCTGTGCTGAGATACAGGCTGCTCCAACCTGCTGTAAAATGCTTGATTTCGAGAGTGAGCGAACTAATGAAAACATTGTTGGGGTAAAACCTAAAGGGAAAGACCTAGCACCAAATACAATTTGCCATCTGATCTAACTTCTGGAGGCAGTCAAAATGATCCTTAGAATTCTTCCCTACCTTATTCCTGTGCTGAGATACAGGCTGCTCCAACCTGCTGTAAAATGCTTGATTTCGAGAGTGAGCGAAACTAATGAAAACATTGTTGGGGTAAAACCTAAAGGGAAAGACCTAGCACCAAATACAATTTGCCATCTGATCTAACTTCTGGAGGCAGTCAAAATGATCCTTAGAATTCTTCCCTACCTTATTCCTGTGCTGAGATACAGGCTGCTCCAACCTGCTGTAAAATGCTTGATTTCGAGAGTGAGCGAAACTAATGAAAACATTGTTGGGGCAAAACCTAAAGGGAAAGACCTAGCACCAAATACAATTTGCCATCTGATCTAACTTCTGGAGGGCAGTCAAAATGAGTATTTGAATTCTTCCCTACCTTATTCCTGTGCTGAGATACAGGCTGCTCCAACCTGCTGTAAAATGCTTGATTTCGAGAGTGAGCGAAACTAATGAAAACATTGTTGGGGTAAAACCTAAAGGGAAAGACCTAGCACCAAATACAATTTGCCATCTGATCTAACTTCTGGTGGCAGTCAAAATGATCCTTAGAATTCTTCCCTACTTTATTCCTGTGCTGAGATACAGGCTGCTCCAACCTGCTGTAAAATGCTTGATTTCGAGAGTGAGCGAAACTAATGAAAACATTGTTGGGGCAAAACCTAAAGGGAAAGACCTAGCACCAAATACAATTTGCCATCTGATCTAACTTCTGGAGGCAGTCAAAATGATCCTTAGAATTCTTCCCTACCTTATTCCTGTGCTGAGATACAGGCTGCTCCAACCTGCTGTAAAATGCTTGATTTCGAGAGTGAGCGAAACTAATGAAAACATTGTTGGGGTAAAACCTAAAGGGAAAGACCTAGCACCAAATACAATTTGCCATCTGATCTAACTTCTGGAGGCAGTCAAAATGATCCTTAGAATTTCTTCCCTACTTTATTCCTGTGCTGAGATACAGGCTGCTCCAACCTGCTGTAAAATGCTTGATTTCGAGAGTGAGCGAAACTAATGAAAACATTGTTGGGGTAAAACCTAAAGGGAAAGACCTAGCACCAAATACAATTTGCCATCTGATCTAACTTCTGGAGGCAGTCAAAATGATCCTTAGAATTCTTCCCTACCTTATTCCTGTGCTGAGATACAGGCTGCTCCAACCTGCTGTAAAATGCTTGATTTCGAGAGTGAGCGAAACTAATGAAAACATTGTTGGGGTAAAACCTAAAGGGAAAGACCTAGCACCAAATACAATTTGCCATCTGATCTAACTTCTGGAGACAGTCAAAATGATCCTTAGAATTCTTCCCGACCCTTATTCCAGTGCTGAGATACAGGCTGCTCCAACCTGCTGTAAAATGCTTGATTTCGAGAGTGAGCGAAACTAATGAAAACATTGTTGGGGTAAAACCTAAAGGGAAAGGTCTAGCACCAATACAATTTGCCATCTGATCTAACTTCTGGAGGCAGTCAAAATGATCCTTAGAATTCTTCCCTACTTTATTCCTGTGCTGAGATACAGGCTGCTCCAACCTGCTGTAAAATGCTTGATTTCGAGAGTGAGCGAAACTAATGAAAACATTGTTGGGGTAAAACCTAAAGGGAAAGACCTAGCACCAAATACAATTTGCCATCTGATCTAACTTCTGGAGGCAGTCAAAATGATCCTTAGAATTCTTCCCTACCTTATTCCTGTGCTGAGATACAGGCTGCTCCAACCTGCTGTAAAATGCTTGATTTCGAGAGTGAGCGAAACTAATGAAAACATTGTTGGGGGTAAAACCTAAAGGGAAAGGTCTAGCACCAAATACAACTTGCCATCTGATCTAACTTCTGGAGGCAGTCAAAATGATCCTTAGAATTCTTCAATACCTTATTCCTGTGCTGAGATACAGGCTGCTCCAACCTGCTGTAAAATGCTTGATTTCGAGAGTGAGCGAAACTAATGAAAACATTGTTGGGGTAAAACCTAAAGGGAAAGACCTAGCACCAAATACAATTTGCCATCTGATCTAACTTCTGGAGGCAGTCAAAATGATCCTTAGAATTCTTCCCTACCTTATTCCTGTGCTGAGATACAGGCTGCTCCAACCTGCTGTAAAATGCTTGATTTCGAGAGTGAGCGAAACTAATGAAAACATTGTTGGGGTAAAACCTAAAGGGACAGGTCTAGCACGAAATACAATTTGCCATCTGATCTAACTTCTGGAGGCAGTCAAAATGATCCTTAGAATTCTTCCCTACTTTATTCCTGTGCTGAGATACAGGCTGCTCCAACCTGCTGTAAAATGCTTGATTTCAAGAGTGAGCGAAACTAATGAAAACATTGTTGGGGTAAAACCTAAAGGGAAAGACCAAGCACCAAATACAATTTGCCATCTGATCTAACTTCTGGAGGCAGTCAAATGATCCTTAGAATTCTTCCCTACCTTATTCCTGTGCTGAGATACAGGCTGCTCCAACCTGCTGTAAAATGCTTGATTTCGAGAGTGAGCGAAACTAATGAAAACATTGTTGGGGCAAAACCTAAAGGGAAAGACCTAGCACCAAATACAATTTGCCATCTGATCTAACTTCTGGAGGCAGTCAAAATGATCCTTAGAATTCTTCCCTACCTTATTCCTGTGCTGAGATACAGGCTGCTCCAACCTGCTGTAAAATGGCTTGATTTCGAGAGTGAGCGAAACTAATGAAAACATTGTTGGGGTAAAACCTAAAGGGAAAGACCTAGCACCAAATACAATTTGCCATCTGATCTAACTTCTGGAGGCAGTCAAAATGATCCTTAGAATTCTTCCCTACTTTATTCCTGTGCTGAGATACAGGCTGCTCCAACCTGCTGTAAAATGCTTGATTTCGAGAGTGAGCGAAACTAATGAAAACATTGTTGGGGTAAAACCTAAAGGGAAAGACCTAGCACCAAATACAATTTGCCATCTGATCTAACTTCTGGAGGCAGTCAAAATGATCCTTAGAATTCTTCCCTACCTTATTCCTGTGCTGAGATACAGGCTGCTCCAACCTGCTGTAAAATGCTTGATTTCGAGACTAGTGAGCGAAACTAATGAAAACATTGTTGGGGTAAAACCTAAAGGGAAAGACCTAGCACCAAATACAATTTGCCATCTGATCTAACTTCTGGAGACAGTCAAAATGATCCTTAGAATTCTTCCCTACCTTATTCCTGTGCTGAGATACAGGCTGCTCCAACCTGCTGTAAAATGCTTGATTTCGAGAGTGAGCGAAACTAATGAAAACATTGTTGGGGTAAAACCTAAAGGGACAGGTCTAGCACGAAATACAATTTGCCATCTGATCTAACTTCTGGAGGCAGTCAAAATGAGTATTTGAATTCTTCCCTACCTTATTCCTGTGCTGAGATACAGGCTGCTCCAACCTGCTGTAAAATGCTTGATTTCGAGAGTGAGCGAAACTAATGAAAACATTGTTGGGGTAAAACCTAAAGGGAAAGACCTAGCACCAAATACAATTTGCCATCTGATCTAACTTCTGGAGGCAGTCAAAATGAGTATTTGAATTCTTCCCTACCTTATTCCTGTGCTGAGATACAGGCTGCTCCAACCTGCTGTAAAATGCTTGATTTCGAGAGTGAGCGAAACTAATGAAAACATTGTTGGGGCAAAACCTAAAGGGAAAGACCTAGCACCAAATACAATTTGCCATCTGATCTAACTTCTGGAGGCAGTCAAAATGAGTATTTGAATTCTTCCCTACCTTATTCCTGTGCTGAGATACAGGCTGCTCCAACCTGCTGTAAAATGCTTGATTTCGAGAGTGAGCGAAACTAATGAAACATTGTTGGGGTAAAACCTAAAGGGAAAGACCTAGCACCAAATACAATTTTGCCATCTGATCTAACTTCTGGTGGCAGTCAAAATGATCCTTAGAATTCTTCCCTACCTTATTCCTGTGCTGAGATACAGGCTGCTCCAACCTGCTGTAAAATGCTTGATTTCGAGAGTGAGCGAAACTAATGAAAACATTGTTGGGGTAAAACCTAAAGGGAAAGGCCTAGCACCAAATTCCACTGCCATCTGATCTAACTTCTGGAGGCAGTCAAAATGATCCTTAGAATTCTTCCCTACCTTATTCCTGTGCTGAGATACAGGCTGCTCCAACCTGCTGTAAAATGCTTTGATTTCGAGAGTGAGCGAAACTAATGAAAACATTGTTGGGGTAAAACCTAAAGGGAAAGACCTAGCACCAAATACAATTTGCCATCTGATCTAACTTCTGGAGGCAGTCAAAATGATCCTTAGAATTCTTCCCTACCTTATTCCTGTGCTGAGATACAGGCTGCTCCAACCTGCTGTAAAATGCTTGATTTCGAGAGTGAGGCGAAACTAATGAAAACATTGTTGGGGTAAAACCTAAAGGGAAAGACCTAGCACCAAATACAATTTTGCCATCTGATCTAACTTCTGGAGGCAGTCAAAATGAGTATTTGAATTCTTCCCTACCTTATTCCTGTGCTGAGATACAGGCTGCTCCAACCTGCTGTAAAATGCTTGATTTCGAGAGTGAGCGAAACTAATGAAAACATTGTTGGGGTAAAACCTAAGGGAAAGACCTAGCACCAAATACAATTTGCCATCTGATCTAACTTCTGGAGGCAGTCAAAATGATCCTTAGAATTCTTCCCTACCTTATTCCTGTGCTGAGATACAGGCTGCTCCAACCTGCTGTAAAATGCTTGATTTCGAGAGTGAGCGAAACTAATGAAAACATTGTTGGGGTAAAACCTAAAGGGAAAGACCTAGCACCAAATACAATTTGCCATCTGATCTAACTTCTGGAGGCAGTCAAAATGAGTATTTGAATTCTTCCCTACCTTATTCCTGTGCTGAGATACAGGCTGCTCCAACCTGCTGTAAAATGCTTGATTTCGAGAGTGAGCGAAACTAATGAAAACATTGTTGGGGTAAAACCTAAAGGGAAAGACCTAGCACCAAATTGCATTTGCCATCTGATCTAACTTCTGGAGGCAGTCAAAATGATCCTTAGAATTCTTCCTACCTTATTCCTGTGCTGAGATACAGGCTGCTCCAACCTGCTGTAAAATGCTTGATTTCGAGAGTGAGCGAAACTAATGAAAACATTGTTGGGGTAAAACCTAAAGGGAAAGGTCTAGCACCAAATACAATTTGCCATCTGATCTAACTTCTGGAGGCAGTCAAAATGATCTTTAGAATTCTTCCCTACCTTATTCCTGTGCTGAGATACAGGCTGCTCCAACCTGCTGTAAAATGCTTGATTTCGAGAGTGAGCGAAACTAATGAAAACATTGTTGGGGTAAAACCTAAAGGGAAAGACCTAGCACCAAATACAATTTGCCATCTGATCTAACTTCTGGAGGTAGTCAAAATGATCCTTAGAATTCTTCCCTACCTTATTCCTGTGCTGAGATACAGGCTGCTCCAACCTGCTGTAAAATGCTTGATTTCGAGAGTGAGCGAAACTAATGAAAACATTGTTGGGGTAAAACCTAAAGGGAAAGGTCTAGCACAAATACAACTTGCCATCTGATCTAACTTCTGGAGGCAGTCAAAATGATCCTTAGAATTCTTCCCTACCTTATTCCTGTGCTGAGATACAGGCTGCTCCAACCTGCTGTAAAATGCTTGATTTCGAGAGTGAGCGAAACTAATGAAAACATTGTTGGGGTAAAACCTAAAGGGAAAGGTCTAGCACCAAATACAACTTGCCATCTGATCTAACTTCTGGAGGCAGTCAAAATGATCCTTAGAATTCTTCCCTACCTTATTCCTGTGCTGAGATACAGGCTGCTCCAACCTGCTGTAAAATGCTTGATTTCGAGAGTGAGCGAAACTAATGAAAACATTGTTGGGGGTAAAACCTAAAGGGAAAGACCTATCACCAAATACAATTTGCCATCTGATCTAACTTCTGGAGGCAGTCAAAATGATCCTTAGAATTCTTCCCTACCTTATTCCTGTGCTGAGATACAGGCTGCTCCAACCTGCTGTAAAATGCTTGATTTCGAGAGTGAGCGAAACTAATGAAAACATTGTTGGGGTAAAAACCTAAAGGGAAAGGCCCTAGCACCAAATTGCATTGGCCATCTGATCTAACTTCTGGAGGCAGTCAAAATGAGTATTTGAAGTCTTCCCTACCTTATTCCTGTGCTGAGATACAGGCTGCTCCAACCTGCTGTAAAATGCTTGATTTCGAGAGTGAGCGAAACTAATGAAAACATTGTTGGGGTAAAACCTAAAGGGAAAGGCCTAGCACCAAATTGCATTGGCCATCTGATCTAACTTCTGGAGGCAGTCAAAATGAGTATTTGAATTCTTCCCTACCTTATTCCTGTGCTGAGATACAGGCTGCTCCAACCTGCTGTAAAATGCTTGATTTCGAGAGTGAGCGAAACTAATGAAAACATTGTTGGGGTAAAATCTAAAGGGAAAGACCTAGCACCAAATACAATTTGCCATCTGATCTAACTTCTGGAGGCAGTCAAAATGAGTATTTGAATTCTTCCCTACCTTATTCCTGTGCTGAGATACAGGCTGCTCCAACCTGCTGTAAAATGCTTGATTTCGAGAGTGAGCGAAACTAATGAAAACATTGTTGGGGTAAAACCTAAAGGGAAAGGCCTAGCACCAAATTGCATTGGCCATCTGATCTAACTTCTGGAGGCAGTCAAAATGAGTATTTGAATTCTTCCCTACCTTATTCCTGTGCTGAGATACAGGCGGCTCCAACCTGCTGTAAAATGCTTGATTTCGAGAGTGAGCGAAACTAATGAAAACATTGTTGGGGTAAAATCTAAAGGGAAAGACCTAGCACCAAATACAATTTGCCATCTGATCTAACTTCTGGAGGCAGTCAAAATGATCCTTAGAATTCTTCCCTACCTTATTCCTGTGCTGAGATACAGGCTGCTCCAACCTGCTGTAAAATGCTTGATTTCGAGAGTGAGCGAAACTAATGAAAACATTGTTGGGGTAAAACCTAAAGGGAAAGACCTAGCACCAAATACAATTTGCCATCTGATCTAACTTCTGGAGGCAGTCAAAATGATCCTTAGAATTCTTCCCTACCTTATTCCTGTGCTGAGATACAGGCTGCTCCAACCTGCTGTAAAATGCTTGATTTCGAGAGTGAGCGAAACTAATGAAAACATTGTTGGGGTAAAACCTAAAGGGAAAGGCCTAGCACCAAATTGCATTGGCCATCTGATCTAACTTCTGGAGGCAGTCAAAATGAGTATTTGAAGTCTTCCCTACCTTATTCCTGTGCTGAGATACAGGCTGCTCCAACCTGCTGTAAAATGCTTGATTTCGAGAGTGAGCGAAACTAATGAAAACATTGTTGGGGTAAAACCTAAAGGGAAAGGCCTAGCACCAAATTGCATTGGCCATCTGATCTAACTTCTGGAGGCAGTCAAAATGATCCTTAGAATTCTTCCCTACCTTATTCCTGTGCTGAGATACAGGCTGCTCCAACCTGCTGTAAAATGCTTGATTTCGAGAGTGAGCGAAACTAATGAAAACATTGTTGGGGTAAAACCTAAAGGGAAAGGCCTAGCACCAAATTGCATTGGCCATCTGATCTAACTTCTGGAGGCAGTCAAAATGAGTATTTGAAGTCTTCCCTACCTTATTCCTGTGCTGAGATACAGGCTGCTCCAACCTGCTGTAAAATGCTTGATTTCGAGAGTGAGCGAAACTAATGAAAAACGTTGGGGTAAAACCTAAAGGGAAAGGCCTAGCACCAAATTGCATTGGCCATCTGATCTAACTTCTGGAGGCAGTCAAAATGAGTATTTGAATTCTTCCCAACCTTATTCCTGTGCTGAGATACAGGCTGCTCCAACCTGCTGTAAAATGCTTGATTTCGAGAGTGAGCGAAACTAATGAAAACATTGTTGGGGTAAAACCTAAAGGGAAAGGCCTAGCACCAAATTGCATTGGCCATCTGATCTAACTTCTGGAGGCAGTCAAAATGAGTATTTGAATTCTTCCCAACCTTATTCCTGTGCTGAGATACAGGCTGCTCCAACCTGCTGTAAAATGCTTGATTTCGAGAGTGATCGAAACTAATGAAAACATTGTTGGGGTAAAACCTAAAGGGAAAGAACCTAGCACCAAATTGCATTGGCCATCTGATCTAACTTCTGGAGGCAGTCAAAATGATCCTTAGAATTCTTCCCTACCTTATTTCCTGTGCTGAGATACAGGCTGCTCCAACCTGCTGTAAAATTGCTTGATTTCGAGAGTGAGCGAAACTAATGAAAACATTGTTGGGGTAAAACCTAAAGGGAAAGGCCTAGCACCAAATTGCATTGGCCATCTGATCTAACTTCTGGAGGCAGTCAAAATGAGTATTTGAATTCTTCCCAACCT